>NC_045549.1:1947515-2156696 GCF_009769535.1 Thamnophis elegans | reverse complement strand
CTGGAAGGGAAAGTGGGGGGCTGGGGGAGAGGGGGAAATCGGGGGGGAGGCAGAGAGGATCGGAGGGAGCAAAAGTTGGGGCGGGGGTCTGGCAGAGCAGGCGGGAGGGGGAGGCGGCTGGGCTCTCCCTCCCCTCCCCTCGCCGGCTGCGGACTTTACCGGAGCGGCGGGCAGGTCGGAGCGCGGTGCGGGGCTCCTTCCTCCTCCTCCTCCTCCTCCTCCTCCGCCGCTCCCCCCATTGGCCGGCAGGAGCAGCAGCAGCAGCCGCCGCCGCGGGTCCCCGGGGAGCAGCCCGCCGGCCGGAGCGCCCGCCGCCCGCAGCCGCCGCCGCCGCCTCCTCCGCCGCCTCCGCCGCTGCTGCTGCTGCCTCCGACGGCCGGCCTGGCCGCCCTGGTGCTGCTGCCCGCCGTCCTCCTCCTCCTCCTCCTCCTCCTCCCCTTCCCCGTCGTCGTCCTCGTCTTCGTCCGGCAGCAGCAGCAATCAGCACCGCCAGCCAGTGCGGCGCGGGCCCGGGCGCAGCGTCCAGCCGCAGGGGGAGCGGGCCGCCGCCGCCTCCTCCGGCCGGGCCGAGCCGGGCCATGCCGCCTCCCTCCGCCTCCCAGGGAGGAGGGGGCTGCAGCCACCGGGCCGAGCAGGCTGACATCATCGGGGAGGGGCGGACTCCAGGGGACGGACGGAGGCGGCGGCGGCGGCGGCGGCGGGGATGACCGCGGGAGGGGCGCGCTGGGCTCGGCCGCCTGGCGGAGACCCCCCCGCGCCCTCCCCGGCCATCCCTGCCTCGTCCCCCCCCTCTCGCAGCCCCTCCCCGAGTCTCCAGCCTCGGAAAGTGCCCCTCAAAGTTTGGCAGGCTCCCCCCTCCATCTCCCCCTCCCCAGGGATCTCCGTTCCCCCAGACCCCCCTCAAGGGGCCCCATCCGCAGCCCCCCTCTTTCCCCAAAGCTCCCCCCCTTTCCTCAATCGCTTCCTTTCCAGCTCTGCCACCCCTCCTTTGGCATTCAGACGACCCCCTCCCATCCCAGGCCAAGCTAGGATAACTGAGTTGGAAGGGGCCTTGGAGGTCATCTAGTCCAACCCTCTGCCCTGGCAGGAGACCCTACACAGCATTTCTGACAGAGGGAAGACCCGTCTCTTCTTGAAAGCCTCCAGGGGCGAAACTCCCATAACTTCAGAGTGACGGAATAATAGCAGAATAAAAACAGACTTGGAAGGGACCTTGGAGGTCATCTAGTCCAGTGGTCTCCAACCTTGGCAACTTTAAGACTTGTGGACTTCAACTCCCAGAGTTCCTCAGCCAGCAAAGCTGGCTGAGGAACTCTGGGAGTTGAAGTCCACAGGTCTTAAAGCTGCCAAGGTTGGAGACCACTGATCTAGTCCAACCTCTCCTCCCGCCCCCCCCCCCCCAGTCCAAGCAGGTAGACACAATTTCCGTGCAGATAAAAATGCAGGTTTTATGTAGCCGATGCTCCGGTCCTGAGTATGGCGTGGGGGGAACAGGGCTCCCCGACTCCCCCCCCCCACACACAGACATTTAGCGGTGGGGTTGCTGGCTTGTATCAAGCAGGTTTGGGGAATTGTCTGAAGGCGGCCGATGGACCCAGGTAGCCAACTTTTGCAAACAGCCTCAGCAGCTCCTGCTGAATTTCCTTTGCCCACCTTTGTGCATCCTGAAAAGTGGTTTTTTTGGGGGGGGGGGAGTGTGTTGGTGCAACTTTCCTAAGTGGGGGCGGGGGGGGGGTTGTTGAACCTCCTCACCTTTGCAGGATTTAATTCCCTGGGATTTTTATTTGCAAGCGTTGCAGGTAGTTCTCGACTTATAACAGCTTCTTTTAACGACCGTTCGAAGTTACTGAGAAAAGTGACTTACGATCCTTTTTCACACACGCGACCCTTGCAGCATCCCCCGGGGGGGGGGGGTCACGTGGTCCAAATTCAGACGCTTGGCAACTGACTCACATTTGTGACGGTTGCAGAGCCTGGGGCTGGTGGTGGTGGTCAGATGATCCCTTTTTGCGACCATCCGATAAGCAAAGTCCATGCAGAAGCCCAGATTCACTTAACAACTGTTTTACTAACCTAACAACAGTTAAAAACTGTGGCAGAAAAGGTCGTAAAACGAGGCAAAACTCACTTAACAAATGTCTCGCTTAGCAACAAAAATTTTGGGCTCGCTTGCGGTTGAGATAATACAGGTAGTCCTCCAACTTACGACCACAACGGAGCCCCGGTTTCTGTTGCTTAGCAAGACAGATCTTAAGAGAGTTTTGCCCCATTCTACGACCTTTCTTGCCACTGTTGTTAAGTGAATCCTTTCAGCTGTTTAAGTTAGGGACATGGTCGTTAAGTGAATCTGGCTTTCCCGTTGGCTTTGCTTGTCAGAAGGTCGCAAAAGGGGCATTGCGTGACACCCCCCCCCCCCGGGACACTGCAACCGTCATAAATACGAGTCAGTTGCCAAGCGTCTTAAATCAGGTGACTTCACAGGGATGCCGCAATGGTCCTAGGTGTAAAAAAACGTCCGTGCAAATTGTAACGCTCACTAAAAGAAAACTTGTAAAATGAGGAGTCGTTTTATGCTTGGTGGGGAAGCAGTGTTGTGTTAGAAATCGGGATTCTCTAATTACAACAATGTTCTGTTGTTTGTAAACCCACTAAAATCCTCTGGGAGTGGCGGAAGAGTTATAATTGCCCCCCCCGCCCCTCCCACCATCCCTCCCTCCCTCCCTCCCTCCCCCATTAATTGCTCTTGGCTCCCATTGCTGGAGGGCTCAACCCAGGGGATTCCAAGCGTGGCAGCTTTTAAGACTTATAGACTTCAACTCCCAGAATCCCCCAGGGAGAGTGCTTTAATAGCAATAGCAATAGCAGTTAGACTTATATACCGCTTCATAGGGCTTTCAGCCCTCTCTAAGCAGTTTACAGAGTCAGCATATCGCCCCCAGCAACAATCCGGGTCCTCGTTTCACCCACCTCGGAAGGCTGGAAGGCTGAGTCAACCCTGAGCCGGTGAGATTTGAACCGCTGAACTGCAGCTAACAGTCAGCTGAATTGGCCTGCAGTACTGCACCCTATCCACTGCGCCACCTCGGCTCTTATCTATCTATTTATATTTATCATCTATCATCTATCATCTATCTATCTATCATTCATCCATGCATTATATCTGTTTATCATCTATCTGTCTGTCTATCTATCTATCTATCTATCTGTCATCTATCTATCAATAGCAATAGCAGTTAGACTTATCTACCGCTTCATAGGGCTTTCAGCCCTCTCTAAGCGGTTTACAGAGTCAGCATATCGCCCCCAACAGCAATCCGGGTCCTCATTTTACCCACCTCGGAAGGACGGAAGGCTGAGTCAACCTTGAGCCGGTGAGATTTGAACAGCCGAACTGCAGAACTAGCAGTCAGCTGAAGTAGCCTGTAGTGCTGCATTTAACCACTGTGCCACCTCGGCTCTTTAAGAGGGGAGGACTACAACTCCCAGAATCCCCCAACCAGAAGGCTTTAAGATGGGTGGACTTCAACTCCCAGAATTCCCCAGCCAGCATGGGGAATAATGGTCGCAACGTGTGTTCCCACGACTCTGGAATACTGCCACCGTCCTAAATACGAGTCAGTTGCCAAGCGGCTGAATTTTGAATGCTGCAAAAGTTGTAACTGTGAAAAACTGTCCGAAGTGACATTTTTTTCAGTGGCGTGATTTTGAACGGTCACTAAACAAAGTGTCGTAAGTCGAGGACTACCTGTGCAGATGCCCAAGATGCCCCTCTGGACGTCTGTGAGGCTGAATGAATGAAGGGCTTGAGGACTATAAGTCTTTGATTTGTTTAGTGACGGTTCAAAGTTAATGACAGCACTGGGGTGGGGGAAACTGACTTAGGACCAGTTTTCACACTTACGACCGTCGCAGCATCCCCGGGGTCACGTGATCCAAATTCTGACGCTTGCCAACCGACTCACGTTTATGACAGTTGCAATGCCTCGGGGGTGTGTGTGTGTCACATGATCCCCTTTTGCAACCTTCTGACTGGCAAGTGACTCTCTTATCAGCTGCGACTCACTTAAGGACTGTGGCCAGACAGGTCGTAAAATGGGGCACAGCTCACTTAATAAATGCCTTGCTTAGCAACGAATATTTGGGGCTCAATTGCAGTCATAAGTCGAGGAGTCCCTATACTAAGTTTTGCACATGCTTAGCTGGAGGAGAGCTTTAATTCTTTCTTTTTTTTAAATCATTTATTTCTTTTCTAGCATTTTTAACTTTTTTTTTCAGGAATAATTTCAGGATCTGCACTCGCATCCCATCCTGGCTCACTTTATCTAGATTTCTTCCAAATTTATTTGTTCATTAGATTTGAAAATCCCCCTTTATTATTATAAATAACTCATTCATTTACTTTTTTTTTTTTTTAAAAAAGGTCTTTCTCTAAATCAGTGTTTGTCAACCTTGGCAACTTGAAGATGTCCGGACTTCAACTCCCAGAATTCCCCAGCCAGCATTCGTGTATAAACAGTGTCTAGGACAGTGTTTGTCAACCTTGGCAACTTGAAGATGTCCGGACTTCAACTCCCAGAATTCCCCAGCCAGCATTCGCTGGCTGGGGAATTCTGAGAGTTGAAGTCCGGACATCTTCAAGTTGCCAAGGTTGACAAACACTGCTCTAAATCACTTTTTCCCACTGCCGTTGTAACCTTGAAGTCACTAAATGAATCCTTGCAAGTCCCACCTGCATATTTTTTCTACCCCCGTCTGGAGGAATAGAGTCAAGTCCGAGGCGCGTTGGCGTCCATCCCATTGAGAAGGTCCCAACAGGCGCCGGAAGGTTGAGTGGACACCAGTTGTGAAGAAACCAACACAACATCATCAGGAGCCAAGCTTTAATTGAGGAGGACTTGATGTGCAGGGAGAAGAAGGAAAGGGAGGTGGACACGTGGTTTTGGAAGACCTACCTCCAGGATTGCTTGCCCTTGTGTGAAGAAACACTTGGTGCCTCCTCTGCACTTCATGACCATTGGACGTGTGGGATGAAGGGGCTCCAGAACTCCTATTAGGGCTCTTAAGGTGCCCCCCCTGTTGTGGCGGAGCTGGAAGCAGATTCGGAGAGTGAGGAGGTTGGAAAGGAAGATGGGCCAGTTCTGGAGTCTGGGGAAGGCTCGGATGAGGGCTCTGTGTCGGAGGCAGAGATGGGCTGTCTGACAGTTATCAGCTGCTTTGGAGTCAGACATCAGTGAGGCAGAAGAACAGCTGGAGCCTGTTCCCAGTGTGCGCATGCACAGAGCTGCCAGACGAAGGGAACAGCTAAAGGATGAGGGTCGACTTGGGAATAAGGCCACAGGTGGACGGTGAATGGCCCCTCCCAGAGGACATAAAAGAGGAGCGGAAGGGGAGTGGAGTTTGCAGGAGACAATTAGTTCGCTTCATTGGTTCGTGACTCTCCGAGGCTCCAAGTTCTGCAGAGATCGGCATGGAAGCTCTCCAAGCCAGATAAGGTCTGTGACTATAAATCCTCCCTCGAAAGACTTTGCTGGGTGTGAAGGAGCAGAATTCACAGTCAATTAATAAAAGGGGTTTTTGTCGGGACGAGGAGTTGGCTTCAGGTTC
Source organism: Thamnophis elegans (assembly GCF_009769535.1). Classification (NCBI taxonomy): domain Eukaryota; kingdom Metazoa; phylum Chordata; class Lepidosauria; order Squamata; family Natricidae; genus Thamnophis; species Thamnophis elegans. The sequence continues at coordinate 2,151,092 of NC_045549.1, read as the reverse complement.
TCGGGAAGCCTCGGTCAGAAGACCCCCTAAGCCGACTCCTTGTGGTGTAGCTATCTGAAGAAGGCCAGAAGTCAAAACTGAGCCAGAAGACCACCAAACTTGTGGAGAACTTCAACAGCTGGCACTGTGGCGAGCCGATCTGGTGTAAGTCAAGAACGTATGACCAGATGCCTCTGGATGTTCTCTTAGTGACGGATGCAGTTTTTTTCCCCCTGCTGGGGAAAGGTAGGGGGGGGGGCTAACTCTCAAGGGGGTCTTCACCCTAGTCTCTTTAATCTGAATTCTTCCAGGGTTGAGTTGGCAGAAAAAAATAGGCCCGCGTAAATTGGTGGCAACCAGATGATTGAACTCTTCTCCACCCCATGGATGAAGGTTACAGTTTTATGGTGGATAATTTAAGGCCGCCATGGAGAAAACTCCCCCTTCTTCTCCCAGCCGGTAGCAGCTGCTGCCAGAAGAAGCACCACCAAATCGCTCTTATTATGGTCTGGCAAGTTCCGGAGGAGGAGAGTGGTTGGAAAATATTACAAGTCCCAAAGGTGATTCTCCCCCCCCCCCCCCAAGAGGCATCCAGATTCATTACCCAACTAGGTCACGTCATCAATGCCACAAAGGAGTGGGGTTTGAGGAAAGGAGGAAGAGGACGACTGTGAGGTCCTCGGTGCTCTTTGAGGTTGGGGGGGTCATCTTGGAGACATTTCAAGACCCAACCAGCTAAAATTGCCAGTGCTAGAGGGGAGTGGGGTTTGCGGAGAGGAGGAGGAAGACTGTGGGGGTCTGTTCTGACAGAGGCTTCCAAGGAGCCTGAAGCCAACTCCTTGTCCCAACAAAAAACCCTTTTATTAATTTGCTGTGAATTCTGCTCATTCGTATCCAGCAAAGTCTTTCAAGGGAGGATTTATGGTCACAGACCTTATCTGGCTTGGAGAGCTGCCAGGCCGGTATCTGCAGAACTTGGCAAGGAGTCTCGGAGAGTCATGAACCAATGAAGCAAACTAATTGTCTCCTGCAAACTCCACTTCCCTTTTATTCCCTCTGGGAGGGGCCATTCACCGTCCACCTGTGGCCTTCCTCCCAAGTCGACCCCTGTTCTTTAGCTCTTCCCTTCGTCTGGCAACTCTGTGCATGCGCACACTGGGAACAGGCTCCAGCTGTTCTTCTGCCTCACTGACGTCTGACTCCGAAGGCAGCTGATAACTGGCATATGGCCCTGGCCCCCTCTCTGCCTCCGACACAGAGCCCTCCTCAGAGCCTTCCCCAGACTCCAATGTTCCTCCTCAAGCTCCTCGCTGCCCGAATCTGTTGGCGGGCCACAGCAGGGTCCTTGATGCTCTGAGCTGGGTGATTTTCTTGCAGACGTTTCATTGCCCAGCTAGGTAACATAATCAGTGCTAGAAGGAAGTGGGGTTTGCGGAGAGGAGGAGAACTGTGGGGTCCTTATTGCTCTCTGAGCTTGGCTGTTTTCTTGCAGACATTTCATTACCCAACTAAGTAACATCATCAGTGCTTGAAGGGAATAGTTTTGGGAGGAGGAGGAGGACTGTGGGGTCCTTGGTGCCCTCTGAGCTTGCAGACATTTCCTTATCCGTCTAGGTTACATCATCAGTGCTAGAAGGGAGAGGGGTTTGCTGCATTCACACAGAGTGTCTCATGTGCGCCACCTGTATACAGAGAGTTGAAATCCACCCATCTTCCAAGGCTGGATGGGCCAATGAAATTTCCCCAGCCGCCAGATGTGCTGGTTTCCGAGATTAACAGGCAGGGTTTTTCACCACTGGGACGAATCCTTGTTCATCCCTTCACAGACCCAATTGTGCACCGGGTTACACAACTCAGTTGTGTGACGGCAACCTGAACCCCTGATGACCTGCGAAGGAAACAGAAAAAAAAACCGCCCCACTCCCAGTTTAAGAAAGCAGCTGGTCCAGAGTGGTGCGGATTGTCCTTTGGAGCCGAGTGACCCATTTGAGAGTTGGAAGGTACCTGGGAGGTCTTCTAGTCCAACCCCGTTTAAGCCCTCTATACCAGTGATGGATAATTTTTTCAGTGGTGTGTGCGGAAAGCGTGCGCCATAATGCAATGCCTGCCCAGCCCCCCCTCTGCGCATGTGTGTGTGACCGGGTGCCCCACCCCCAGGGATGCATGGACCTCCCCCACGTGCACCCCACCCCCGCACATGCGCTTGGCACGTGTCCCGCCCCCCCTGTGCATGCGTGTATCGGTTCACCCTCCCAGCTCTATACCATTTCAGACAAATGACTGTCCCGTCTGTTCTTAAAAGCCTCCAGTGATGAAGCACCTACAACTTCTGGTGGCAAGCTGTTCCACTGGCTAATTATCCTCACTGTCCTGAAATTCCTCCTCAGTTCTGGGCTGCCTCTCTCCTTTGATTGGTTCTGCTTTCAGGTGCCCTGGAGAATAAGTTGACCCTCCTCTTCTTTGGGGCAGCCCTTCAAATATTGGTTGACTGCGATCACGTCGCCCTACGGAATTACGAGTCAGAAGGGACCTTGCAGGTCATCTAGTCCAACCCCCTGCTCAAGCGGGAGGCCCCAAACCATTCCAGGCAAATGCCGGTCCAGACTCTTCTTAAAAGGCCTCCAGGGTGGGAGCACCCACAACCCCCGCAGGCAAGTTCAGCAACAGATCTTGACTGGACCGACGCACAACGCACACCAGGGTGCAAGGAAGACAACCGGGAATCCACTCACAACGGAGATATTTTAGAGAGTCAAAGAATTTGCCGTTCGCACGAAACCGCCCAATTCCTGCCCTTCTCCCCCCACCCTATTAAAAAGTCCACCCGTGTGATTAAATCTTTTTGGTAAAGTTAAGCCCACTTTGGCACGTCAGATTTTAGCGGCTGATTCTTCAGGATTTGAGGGTTAATCATGCTGGTCGGGTTTGAATTTGAGGGGGGTCCCACTCTGGGGTTAATGACCCCATAATCCCCCCGCCCCAATCTGTCCTCTAATTGTGGGTTTTTTTTCTTTTCTTCCTCTTCGCATGCTGGAAATCCACCCCTCCCCTTTATTTCACATGTACCAATTTTTGCCCATTTCAAGACATGTAGACTTCAACTCCCAGAATTCCCCAGCCAGCGGGGGGCTTATGGCTGGCTAGGGAATTCTGGGAGTTGAAGTCCACGTGCCTTAAAGTGGCCTGCATGCTTTATTTAGCCAGAGAGCAAGAGGCCTGGGGCGGATCTTCTGCAACACAACTACCACAACACGCAATGGGCAGAAGAGGGTAGAGAGGAATTCTCACCTGCGCCGTGTTTTGTGGCCTCACTGGGCTGGGTCACCCCTGGGACGCCAGGCGAGTTACCTGCCCGCCTTATGGACTTGCCAAATGCCACCCGTTGCTCCCCCTTCCCCAAAAATCCACGAGGAAGCCGCAGAGCCCAGCTACCAGGCTGACGTCAGCCTGCCTTGTTCGGAGAATCGAGCCGGCGGGTTTTCCGATCACAAAAAAAGGTGAACGCAGCAACGGGCTTTCCGAGCCCCCACTGTGCATGGTTTGAAAAATACACTTCTCCGGTTGAGGTTCCTGAGTTAGACCGGCAAAAGGCAATTGACAGGGTAAGGGGAAGCCGGAAGGCAGGTTAGGGGATACAAGGTTTTTTTGGGAGAAATACCCGCGAGCGACGGCTGAGGGTCAGGAAGGGATGCGGGGAGGATGTTCCTGAGACTGTCCAGTTGCTCACAGATAGCGTCCGGTTTCTCCTGAACCTCGCCCACAATCTCTGCATCGCGAGGATGGCTGGCGGTTGTTGCCGTGATCCTCTCCCGACGCCCCTCGGCACTCCGAGGCGCCGAGGGCCAAGGGGGACCGGTGCCTCATTGCACACTGGGTAATCTCAGAGCTCGCTTTGGGGAAGGTGCTGCCCCATACACCGGACCTCTACCGATTCCCTGAGTTTTTCCGGACTTTCCAGCACAGGCAGTTGGTCATTTCCTTTTGCGGTGGGGGCTCTTTCTTGGGACAGCCCAGATACAGCCCCTCGTGGACTCACAGGGTCTTCCCAGCAGACCCCCGTGGCCGAAGCCCAGGCTGCTCTGCGCAACTCGACGTGCCGGGGTCCAGCGGGCTGTCATTGTTGGCGTCTGCTGTGTTCTGGTGGCTGACGGATCGGCCACGCTCCGGCTGGAATGTCTCCTCTGCTCCAGCGTGGCTTCGCTGGACTTCCCGGGTCGCCGGGACTTGAACCGCCTGGTGGCAGAGGGGACAGGTGTCCTGCACATAGAACCACTTGCGAAGGCAGCCTTCGTGGAAAATGTGGCCGCAGGGCATGATCACGGCGAGGGTCATTTCCTGAGAAAAAGAGAGAGAGAAAGGGAGGTGAGGAGAAGAGACCTGCGTAGACCTGAGCTTGGAGTGGGTTCATTTATTCATTTATTTATTAGACTTATATACCGCTTCATAGGGCTTTCAGCCCTCTCTAAGCGGTTTACAGAGTCAGCATATCGCCCCCACAGTCTGGGTCCTCATTTCACCCACCTCGGAAGGATGGAAGGCTGAGTCAACCTTGAGCTGGTGAGATTTGAACCGCCGAACTGCAGATAGCAGTCAGCTGAAGTGGCCTGCAGTACTGCACCCTAACCACTGCGCCACCTCGGCTCCTGGATCTCGGCCACGTCCACAAATGACAAAGAATTCACCTGGAACGAAGATCTTGCTACGGTGAATTTGAGGGGATACAGGTAGTCCTCGACTTACGACCATCATTGAGCCCAACATTTCTAAGCGAGCCAGTCGCGAAGTGTCCCATTTAACGATCCTTTCTTGCCAGAGTTAACTGAATCCCTGCCGTTGTTAAATGAGTGAAACCATTGTTAAGCGAATCTGCCTTTCCCCTTGGCTTGAGTTGTGCCCCATTATGCCACCTTTCTTCACCCCCATCGTTCAGCGAATCACTGTGGTGGTTACGTTAGTCACACGGTTGTTCAGTGAATCCGGCTTTCCCCGTCGACTTCGCTCGCCAGAAGCCCGCCCACGCGGATTGGCGTGAGCCCCCCGTCACATGTACGTGGTCACATGTAAATTGAGATCATGTGACCGTGGGGAAGCTGTAACGGTCGTAAGTATGAAAAACAGTTCCTCACTTCACTTTTTTCAGGGCGGTTGTAACTTTGAACCGTCACTGAATGAACCGGTTGTAAGTCAAGGATTAGTGCGGCGACTCCGGGCTGGATTTTTAAATAAATGCTGCATTTGTGTTTGTGGGATTCAATGTAAATTTCAGAGAATCCTTGGCAGTTGAATGAAGGAGGGTAGGGAAGACAAGAGAGTCTTTGGGAAGTGTAAGGAACCTTAAAAGCTGGACGGGACCTCAAGAGATCATCCATCCAACCCCTTTGCCCAGGTGCCTATGGAGATTCTCCGTCATCCAGGTCGTGGTTGTCCAAAAGGATGTTTTTCCTTTTTCAAAAAGTGACTGGACTTTCTGTTTTTTTTTCTGAAGATATTTCGCTTCTCATCCCAGAAGCTTCTTCAGCTCGGCATGAATGGTGCAGAACGGAAGGATTTACACTCCTCGCACACACGAGAAGCGAAACGTCTTTCAGAGGAAAACCAGAAAGTCCAGTGTTGGGAAAGAAAAACACCACCGTTGGGACCCCTCGTGTTGTCATATAACTCCTTGGGTAGGTGTGGCGGTCACCCATGGCCCAGTGCATAACAGGGCATGCGCAGCCACGCTGAACCACACAGGTGTCTTTTCTCAACACTGGCCTCATGGACGAACCACGGGTACTTCACACCCTTGCCCAGGGTTTAAAACGGGGGTGTCTGACTCAAGGCCGAGGGGCCAGAGCCAGCCCGTGGGGGGCTTAGATCTGCAAAGAGTGAACGGCCTGTCCGCGATGCCTCTGGAAGCAAAATCGGAGCTCCGTGTTCGCCGGCAGAGGATTGCAGGAGATTGTTGCAGCCTAAAACGGAGCTTGGAACCCCGTTTTCATTGGCAGACGCCAAGCTGGCCACACCCTCCCTGGCCCCGCCCTGCCACAGGTCAAATGCAACTCTGACGCGGCCCTCATTGAAATCGAGTTTGACACCTCTGGTTTAATCCATCCTCAAGCTATCTGGATGCATTACAGCACAAAGCCCATCAGGTCTCCCCAGTGGGGGAGAGGGGGACGCAACCGCTCACTCCTCGCGGTGAGGGTGAGGGGGCAACTCACCTGGAAGCAGATGGCACACAGGTCGTTGTGGTCCTCCAGCTGCCTGCTGGTGGCCCTCGGTAGCAAGCCGATCTTCTTGGCGGCCTCCCAGCGGAGCGAGAAGTTCTTCCAGCCGGATCGGGCCCTCAGCCAGACGTTGAAGTAGCAGTGGACGATGATGACCGAGGCCCCCAGCCACGTCCACTCCCCCACGATGGAGCCCCAGGTGCCGTAGCTCACCACACACAGGGCCACCAGGAACTCCAGCACCCGGCTGACGGCCTGGACGCAGTAAAGGATTTCGTCCATCTTCTCCACGGGGGTCTTCTGCAGGAGCTCGGACAGGAAGAGGCCGTAGACGAAGAGGGTCCCCGTCACCTACGAGGGGCAGGGGAGTGAGCTCGGCTCCCACCCTCCTCCTGACGACTCGGGGGGACCCCGAAGACTGGGCTGTGCCTGATGGGTTGTTGTGGCAGCTTCATCCCCTGGAAGCTTTCAAGAAGAGACTGGGCTGGCCTCGGTCAGAAATGGTGCAGGGTCTCCTGCTTGGGTGGGGGTTGGTCTAGATGACCTCCAAGGTCCCCTTCCAACTCTGTTAATCTGTAAGAGATTGGGTACCCAACGGGGGAAGCTTCTTACTGGGGTAGACTCCGGTAGTCCTCCACTTACGACCGTTTATGGAGTGACTGGAGTTACAATGGCGCTGACAAAAAGGGACTTAGGACGGTGGTTCACACTTACGACCGATGCAGTGGTCACCTCACCTAGTCAAAATTCAGCAACCTGGCAACAGACTCCTAATTATGACAGTCGTGGCATCCCCCGGGGTCTCGTGATCCCCCTTTTTTTTAGCTTTCTGATGGTACAGAATTACAGAGTTGGAAGGGACCTTGGAGGTCATCCAGTCCAACCCCCGTCCAAGCCCTACTCCATTTCTGACCGAGGGCAGCCCTGTCTCTTCTCGAAAGCTTTCAGGGATGAAGCATCTAACTCTGTCATTCTGTCTTCTGTATAAGTTAGGAAGGGAAGGATTGGGGTAACATGACGGCAGTGTTCCAATATTTGGGGGGGCTGCCCCAAAGAAGAAGGAGTCAAGCTATTTTCTACCTGAAGCCCCTGGAGGGAGGACAAGAAGCAATGGATGGAAACTAATCAAGGAGAGAAGCAACACAGAACTAAGGAGACAGTGAGGAGAATTAACCAGTGGAACAACTTGCCACCAGAGGTTCTGGATGCTTCATCATTGGAGGTTTTTAAGAGATTGGGACAGCTCTGAAATGGGATCTCCTGCTTGAGCGGTGGGGGGGGCTGGACTAGAAGACCTCCGAGGTCCCTTCCAGCTCTATTCTGATCCTGATTCTAGTCAAAGAGAAAAACAACTAAAGAACTAAAGAAGGATTTCATGACAGTGAGGACAATTAGCCAGCGGAACTGCTTGCCACCGGAAGCTGTGGCCGCTCCATCACTGGAGGTTCTTAAGAAGAGGCTGGGCGGCCTCTTGTCTGGAATTGGGTAGGGGGGGGGGTCCCCCGCTTGAGTCAGGGGTTGGACTAGAACAGTGTTTCTCAACCTTGGCAACTTGAAGATGTCTGGACTTCAACTCCCAGAATTCCCCAGCCAGCGAATGCTGGCTGGGGAATTCTGGGAGTTGAAGTCCAGACATCTTCAAGTTGCCAAGGTTGAGAAACACTGGACTAGAAGACCTCCCAGGTCCCCAGAAAAGCTCTTGTACCTGCAGGGAGGTCAACATGCAGCTGGAGATGAGGATGACCAGCCAGAAGTCCAGCTGGAAGAAGTGGGCGATCTTGTAAGCCATGACGCCCGGCGTCACCAAGAGAAACAGGCACAGGGTCACGCCACGGAAGTGTTTCCAGAAATTCCTGCAAGAGGGGAGGGGGAGAATGGTGTATGTGTGTGTGTTGGATAGAGCAACGGATGAGGAGTCGTTCCCCCCCCCCCCCCCGTTCTGACCTAGGCTTCCCAAGATCACGAAGCCGACTCCTCGTCCCGATAAAACCCCTTTTATTGAGATTGAAGGGAATTCCTCTCCAGCAAAGTCCCGGCCGACAGTCTTTCCAACTACGGACTTTATCAGGCTTGGAGAGCGGCCAGGCCGATATCTTCCAAACGCCAGGCTGTAGCAGCAATTCCTTGGCAAGGAGTCAGGAAGAGATCTTCACTCGAATGAATGGAATTAATTGTCTCCTGCAAACTCCACTCCCCTTTCGCTCCTCTTTTATTCCCTATGGGAGGGGCCATTCACCGTCCACCTGTGGCTTTTACTCCCAAGTCAACCCCTGTTCTTTAGCTGTTTCCTTCTCCTGGCAGCTCTGTGCATGCGCACACTGGGAACAGGCTCCAGCTGCTCTTCTGCCTCACTGATGTCTGACTCCGAAGGCAGCTGATAACTGTCGGACGGCCCTGGCCCCCTCTCTGCCTCCGACACAGAGCCCTCCTCAGAGCCTTCCCCAGACTCCGGGACTGGCCCAGGTTCCTCCCCAACCTCCTCACTCTCCGAATCTGCTGCCGGCTTCACTGCCCCCCCCACAACCACCCCATTTCTCAAGCCAGAAGGGACCACCCTGGGGTTAGATGGCATCCAAGAAGGCAGTCCTCGACTTACGACCCCAATTGAGCCCAATGTTTCCGTTGCTGAGCAAGGCGGTTGTTGAGTTTTGACCCATTTTACGACCTTGCTTGCCACCGCTGTTAAAAACAAATCCCTGTGGTGGTTAAGTTAGGAGCACGGTCGTTAAGTGAATCTGACTACCCCCTTGACGTTGCTGGTCGGAAGGTCGCAAAAGGGGATCATGTGGTTCCCCTGGGACGCCAGAAGCGTCATTAATATGAGGCAGTTGCCCAGTGGCTGAATTTTGATCACGTGACCATGGGGATACTACGACGGTCGTAAACGTGAAACATGGTTGTAAGTTGCATTTTTCCCCCCAGTGCTGTTATAACTTCAAACGGTCACTAAATGAACTGTTGTTAAATTCGAGGACTCACCTTGAGGTTGTCGTTTTGAATGGCCGCTAAGCATCTGGTTGTAAGCCGAGGACCACCTGTAGATAAATACAGGGGGTCCTCAACTTACGACAGTTCATTTAGTGACTGTTCGTAGTTACAACAGCACTGGGGAAAAAAGTGACTCAGGACTGTTTCCCACACTTATGACCGTTGCAGGGCTCACGTGATCAACATTCAGACCCTCCACAACTGACTCACACTTACGACGGCTGCACGATCACATGACGCAGGGGGGGAGCCGGATTCCCTTCACGACCGTGACAAAATGGGGCAAAGCTGACTTAACAAAGGTCTCGCTTAGTGACGCCGTTTTGGGTCGTACGTCGAGTATCCCCATCTTCTTCCCAGCTGCATGGAACGCCAGGACTGGAAAAAGCTCCCCCCCTCCCATCCCCCCTACCTGTTCTGCGAGGCCCCCAGACCCAAAAGGACCGGCTCGGCTATTTCGGTCACGGACTGGAGGGTGGAGGTGGCCACGATGAAGAAGATGATGGTGAGCAGGTAGGTCCTCTGGAGGAGCTGGAGGCCCAGCAGGCCCGTTTGGATGGCCAGCAGCAACAGCGTCGCCCCTTCCGTCACGCCCCTTTGGAGAGAGGTGGGGGGGGTGGGAGGTCAAAAGAGATGGAGGGGGGGTCATGTTACTGGAGACCCTTGGAGATGGGTTTCGGGAGAGGGGAGAGGGGAGAGAAAGAGGAAGGGAGGGAGAAGTAGAGAGGGAAGAGAGAAGGAGAGAAAGAGAACGAGGAAGGGGGAAAGGAGAGAGGGACAGAGAGGGAGGGAAAGAGGAAGGGAAGGAGAAAGAGAGAAAGAGGAAGGGAGGGAGAAGGAGAGAGGGAGAGGAAGGGGGGAGAGATATAAAGAGAGGTGGACAGAGGGGGGAGAGGGAAGGAGATAGAGGAAGAGAGAGGGAAGAGAGAAGGAAAGAAAGATGAAGGGAGGGAGGAGAGGGAGAGAAAGAAAGAAGAGAACAGAGGGAGAGAGGGAGGGAAAGAGGAAGGGGGGAGAAGGAAGAGAAAGGGAAAGATAGATAGAGAGGGAAGAGAGAAGGAAAGAAAGAGAAAGGGAGGGAGAAAGAGAGGGAGAGAAAGAAAGAAGAGAATAGAGGGAGAGAGAGGAAAGACAGAAGGAGAGAATGAGGAAGGGGGAAAGAAGGAGAGAGGGGGGAAGCGGAAGGGAGGGAGAAGGAGAGAAAGGGAGATAGATAGAGAGGGAAGAGAGAAGGAAGGAAAGAGAAAGGGAGGGAAAAGGAGAGAGGGAGAAAGAAAGGAGAGAACGGAGAGAGGGGGAGAGAATGGGGAAGGGAGGGAGAAGGAGAGAGGGAGAGGAAGAGGGGGAGATATAAAGAGAGAGGGACAGAGGGAAGGAGATAGAGGGGGAGAGAGGGAAGAGAGAAGGAAAGAAAGAGACAGGGAGAGAAAGAGAGGGAGAGAAAGAAGAGAACAGAGGGAGAGAGGGGGAGAGAAAAAGGGAGGGATGGAGGAGAGAGGGGGATATATATATATATAGTGAGAAGAGAGAGGGGGGAGAAAGAGGGAGGGAGAGAGAGGCTCTCACCTGTGGGTGACGCTGTCATCCTGGAGGCCTCCGCAGCCACTTAAATAGAGCCTGGTCAGCTGGAGGAACCCCAAGGCCAGGTAGGAGACGGCGCAGGTGAGTCCGAGGAGGGAGTAGGGGGAGCTGCAGCACCTGGCCACGCTGGGGAGGCCGAAGAGAGGAGAAGGTGGACCAGCTGCCCCAGGGATGCCTCCCCCTCTTCCACCGGAGGGCAGCCCCCCCCCCATCGCCCTCGCAGCCCCTCGTCCCAGGTGCAGCCCCTCCTACCTTCTGAGGAGGAGGAAGAGGCAGCCCTGCTGGGGCCGAAGGGGGCCGGAGGAGGAGGAGGAGGAGGAGGCCAGGCTGAAGATCTGCAGGACGAAGAGGACCAGCCAGAAGGAGCAGAAGACCACCGGCAGAGCCAGCCGCCTCCAGAGGGACCCGGCCAGAGTCACCAGCCGATCGGCCTCCGGGTCCTGCAAGGGGAGACACGGGGGACCCCACTCGGCTAAGGACGGGCGTGCCGACACCCGCCAGCATCCAGTGGGGGCTTCCTAAGGGGAGGGGGAGGAGGAGAGCCAGCACAACGACCCCTCGAGGCGGGCAGCTGAGAAGTGGAGAGGGTGAGATTGCCACTCTCACCAGCCCCGGCTTTGCCCTCCTGGGTGGTCTCCTCCCCACAGCCACCAAGGCCTCTTCACGCCAGGCTGCCCTGGAGAAGCCACCCTGGGACTGAGGGAGGGGCAGCAAGGGCCCTTGGAGGGGGAGGGAGAAACATTGGGGGGGAGGAGGAGGGAGAGGGGGAGAAGAAAGAGGAGGAGGGAGAGAAGGAGGAGGAGGAAGAGGGGGAGAAAAAGGAGGAGGAAGAGGGGGAGAAGAAAGAGGAGGAGAGAAGGAGGAAGAGGAGGGAGAGGGGGAGGAGGAAGATAAGGAGGAGGAGAAGAGGGAGAGAAAAAGGAGGAAGAAGAGTGGGAGAAGAAAGAGGAGGAGGGAGAAAAGGAGGAGGAGGAAAGAATGGGGAGGAGGAGAAAGAGGGGGAGATGAAAGAGAAGGAAGAAGAAGAGGGAGAGGATGAGGATGAGGGAGTGGGGGAGAAGAAGGGGAGAAGGAGGAGGGGGAGAAGAGGAGGAAGAAGAGGGAGAAGTGGAGATGAAAGCGGAGGGAGGGAAGAGAAGGAGGAAGAGGAGGGGAGGGGGAGGAAGAAGAGGGAGAGGGGGAGAAGAAGGTGGAGGGAGAGGAGGAGGAGGGAGAGGGGGAGAAGGAGGAGGAGAAAGAGAAGGAGGAAGAAGAGGAAGAGGATGAGGAGGGAGAGGGGGAGAAGAAGGGGGAGGAGGAGGAGGGAGAGGGAGAGAAGAAAGAGGAGGAAGAAGAGGGAGAAGAGGAGATGAAAGAGGAGGGAGGGGAGAGAAGGAGGAAGAAGAGGGAGAGGGGGAGAAGGAGGAGGAGGGAGAGAAGAAGGAGGAAGAAGAGAGGGAGAAGAAAGAGGAGGGAGAGAAGGAGGAGGAGGAGGAAAGAGTGGGGAGGAGGAGGGAGAGGGGGAGGAGAAGGAGGAGGAGAAAGAGGAGGAGATGAAAGAGAAGGAGGAAGAAGAGGATGAGGAGGAGGGAGAGGGGGAGAAGAAGGGGAGGAGGAGGAGGGAGGGGAGAAGAAAGAGGAGGAAGAAGAGGGAGAAGAGGAGATGAAAGAGGAGGGAGGGGGAGAAGGAGGAAGAAGAGGAAGATGGGGAGAAAGAAGAGAAAGAGGGCGAGATGAAAGAGGAGGGAGGGGGGAGAAGGAGGAAGAGGAGGGTGAGGAGGGAGAGGGGGAGGAAGAGGAGAATTGTGGGGTCCTTGGTGCTCTCTGAGCTGGGTGGTTTTCTTGCTGACGTTTCATGACCCAACTAGGGAACATCATCAGTGCTAGAAGGGAGTGGAGGCTTTAGGAGAGGAAGAGGAGGAGGACTGGGGGTTCGTCCTGGATGCCCTCTGGGGTTTCCTTTCAGGACCCAATGAGTCATTAGTGGTAGAAGGTTAGTGGCCAGGGGGAGGAGGAGGAGGAGGAGGAAGGGAAGGCCGAGCCCCCCCCACCTGCAGGAACCCCCCCCCCTCCTTACCTGCAGGATCTCTCGGCAGCCGCGCACAGCCCCGCGGAGAAGCCCCAGGAGGGAGGAAGCGGCCGCGTGGAGGAGCTGCAGGGCCGCCAGGGCCGCCCCGCAGGAGCTGACGGTGGGCAGAGCCTGGGGAGGGAGGCAGCACAGCCGGGCAGCCAGCGGGAGGAGGGGGGCGCAGAGCAGCCCCGCCTGCCGGGTCTTCAGCAGCAGAGCGCAGAGGGCGATGACCGCCACCTGCCCTGGGAGGGACGCAGAGACGGGGGGGGGGGGGGAGGGAGAGTAAGCGCCTCGCCCAGAGTGCCCGTCCACGCTGGGCCGCGAGGGGGGGTGGGCTGACCACCCACAGCAGCTGCCCCTTCTGCCCCCCCCCCGAGTCCTCAGTGGTCACCCCCCCAATGGGAATATGGAGTTGGAGGGTCCCAGTTTGGAGTTTGGGGTGCTGGTTAAGGCGGGAAATTGGGAGATGGCGAGTTCTAGTCTTGGGTGACCTTGGGCCAGCCATTCTCTCTCGGCCCTCAGAAGGCGGCAATGGCAAATGGGAGAATCCTCCGAAAGCCTTTGCCAAGAAGAGGGCCGGGAAGAGCCCAGGCAGTCATCTTCCTTCTTCCCCTCTTCTTTCTTCTTTCCCCTCTTCTTTCTTTCCTTCTCTCTCCACCTGTCTCCTTTATTCCTTTCTTTCCTCCCTCCCTTCTTTCCTTCCTTCCCCTCCGTCTCCTAGCATCCTTTCTTTCTTTCCTTCATTCTTCCCTCCCTCTCCTTCCTTCCCTTTCTCCCTCCGTCCATCTCCTTCCTCTCTTCCTTTTTCTCCTTCCCTTCTTCCTTCCCTCCCTGTCTCCTTCCTTCCTTTTCCTTCTCCTTTCCCTCTCATGTTTCTTCCATCCTTTCTTCCCTCCGTCTCCTTCCTTCCTCTTCCCTCCCTCCCTCCTTCGTATTTCCTCCCTCCCTCCCTGTCTCTCTCCTCCCTTCCTCCCTCCCTCCTTTCTTCCTTTCTCTCTTTCCTCCTTCCTTTCCTCTCTCCCTCTCTTCCTTCCTTCCCCCTCTCTTTCCCCCAAATTCTCTGCAGCTAAAGCCAAGATCTGCCTGTCACCAGTGCCCCATTTTCCAACAGGCCAACACATCAGGGGACCCCCCTCCCCAAAACACACCACCGCGCCCCCTCCCCCCAATTCCTCACCAGTCATTGCAGTGGCAAAGTGCCCCAGGGCCACCGGGTCCTCATAGATGGCGCCCTGGAATCCATGCCCCACCTCATGGTCTATGTAGTCCCTGGAAGAACAAAACAGAAAGCCCGCTCGGTTTTCTACAGGAGCCCCCCCCCCCAATTTGTGGACTTCAACTCCCAGAATTCCCCTGCCAGCTGAAGTCCACCAATCGTGACAGTGGCTGTGTTTGGAGACAAATGTAATAGGTTAGTAAATAAATACAATAAGCAAATGTAATGAATAAGGGACAAATGTGAATTAATAAATGTATACATGTAATAAATTAATGGAGTGAATACATAAATGTAATAAATGTGACAGACGGTTCCTTCAAATCAATAAATTGGATCGATTGTTTAATAAATGAATATGTTTTATAAGCCAGTACCTTTAATCGATAGAATACATTGAACAGCTGAATAAAAACAGCCCTGCAAGGTAGGCCAGGTTACACGAGGCGCCCCCAATGAGGGTCCAAAGCCAGGGCACTTCCCACCCCTCCTCCCAGGGGGCAGTGTTTCTCAACCTTGTGTTTGAGAACCAAATGCTGGCTGGGGAATTCTGGGAGTTGAAGTCCAGACATCTTCAAGTTGCCAAGGTTGAGAAACACTGTCCTAGACACTGAATTGTTTATACACGAATGCTGGCTGGGGAATTCTGGGAGTTGAAGTCCGGACATCTTCAAGTTGCCAAGGTTGAGAAACACTGTCCTAGACACTGAATTGTTTATACACGAATGCTGGCTGGGGAATTCTGGGAGTTGAAGTCCGGACATCTTCAAGTTGCCAAGGTTGAGAAACACTGTCCTAGACACTGAATTGTTTATACACGAATGCTGGCTGGGGAATTCTGGGAGTTGAAGTCCGGACATCTTCAAGTTGCCAAGGTTGAGAAACACTGCTCCAGGCTGTGTTTGTGTTTGTGTGTGTGTGTGTGTTGTGATACATCCGTCTTACCAGGCTACCTGGTGGGACAGGTAGAGTAGCAGGAGGGCCAGCAGGTGGAGGTAGAGTTGCACCAGGGAGAGGAGCGGGAGCACCAAGACCATCAGGCACAGCAGGTGACCTCAAGAAAGGGGAGAGGAAGTTACATTTCCTACTTTGATCTCAATTGCAAACGGGCTGGGCCGTACGTTTCATAAGTAAATACAGGTAGTCCTCCATTTATGGCCACAACTGAGCCCCGGCATTTCCATTGCTAAGCGAGACAGTTGCTAAGGGAGCCTTGCCCCATCTTACGACTTTTCTTCCCTGTTAAGTGAATCCCTGCGGATGTTACGGCGAGTGAAGCGGTGGTTAAGTGAATCGGGTTTTCCCAGGTCACGAACCCACCCCCCGCCCCCTCCAGGGACACTGCAACCGTCATAAACGCGAGTCACGTTGTCAAGCATCTGAATGTACATTGCGGCACCAGGCCGCAATTGGGGGAGAAAACAGTCCCAAGTCATCTTTTTTCATGCCGTTTTTAACACTCTGAACGGTTGTAAGTTAAGGACTATCTATATCAAGGTCGGTTGGCAGGATTAGGGCCACGCAAAGACCCCACCCCAAAATTCCTCCCTCCCTTCCAGCAACTCTCCCCCGCCCCCCCAGGGCCCCATGGGAGTTGGAGTCTCTCCCCCCCAGCAACTTTCCCTCCCCAATGCCCCATGGGAGTTGGAGTCCCTCCCCCCCCCAGCAACTCTCTCCCCAAGCGCCCCATGGGAGTTGGAGTCCCTCCCCCCCAGCAACTCTCCCTCCCCAGCGCCCCATGGGAGTTGGAGTCCCTCCCCCCAGCAACTCTTCCCCTCCAGCGCCCCATGGGAGTTGGAGTCCCTCCCCCCAGCAACTCTTCCCCCCCAGCGCCCCATGGGAGTTGGAGTCTCTCCCCCCCAACAACTCTCCCTCCCCAGCACCCCATGGGAGTTGGAGTCCCTCCCCCCCCAGCAACTCCCCCTGTGCCTCTAGCACCCCATGGGAGTTGGAGTCCCTCCCCCCTAGCAACTCTCCCCCCACTGCGCCCCATGGGAGTTGGGAGTCCCTCCCCCCCCAGCAACTTCCCTTGCCCCTCCAGCGCCCCATGGGAGTTGGAGTCCCTCCCCCCCCCAGCAACCCTCCCCAGCCCGCGTGCTCTCCGGGTGGTGCCCTTTCCGCCCCTCACCGGCGTAGTAGAGGCCCCAGAGGCGGCCCCCCCGCAGCTGAAACTGCCCCGCCAGGGGGCGCCCCGAGTCGGCGAAGGCCTGCGCATCCCACCGGTAGAGCAGGTCCAGGAGGGCGACGGGGGGCACCCGCAGCACCACGTTGGCCAGCCGCTCCAACCGGCGGGGCATGGCGGGGGAGGGGAGGGGAGGGGGGGCGCTGGGCTGACGAGCCCCCCTCCCGCCTCTCACGCCCCGCCTGAAGCCGCGGCGGCCACCTTGGGTCAGGGCACGCCGGCGTCTCCGTCGAGCGCCACGTGGCGGCGCAATTTTCTGCGCGCCGCCATGTTTAGTGAGGGCATGTGGGGGTGGGAGGGAAAGGTCGCTCCTTCCGGCTCTGTTGGATGGGACTCCGCCTCCACCTCGGGCGCCCTCTGGAGGGCATGGAAGGAAACGGCCGTTGCCCGCAGCTGGGTTGTCTTATTTCACACGGGGGCTGCGAGGCGCGTTTTACGGAAAGGGCTGGAAGGGACCTCGAGGTCTTCTAGTCCAACCCCCGGCTCAAAGCAGGAGTGAGTTTATACCTCCCTATGCTATCCAGTGACTTCTCGAAGACCTCCAGTAATGGAGCGCCTAAAACTCATATTAAGAGAGTTGGAAGGGACCTTAGAGGTCATCTAGTCCACACACCCCTCCCCCAAGCAGGAGACCCTACACCATTCCTGACAGAGGGCAGTCCAGTCTCTTCTTGAAAGCCTCCAGGGATGAAGCTCCCACAACTTCTAAGGGCAACTTCTGTTCCATGGGTTGATGGTTCTCACGGTCAGGAAATTCCTCCTTATTTCCAGGTTGAATCTCTCCTTGGTCAGTTCCCATCCGTTCTTTCTTATCTGGCCTTCAGATGTGCCTTGGAAAATAGCTTGACCCCCTCCTCTCTGTGGCAGCCCTCAAATATTGGGAGACTGCGATCATCCTTAGTGATGTGTAGTTTCAAGGAATGCTGCTAAAGATAGTATCAACTTGTCATATATTGTGAAGTTCCCGTGGGTCGACCATGAGGCCAATGTTGAGAAAAGACAGGAGACAAATTTTCTCGGGATGGAGCGACCCAGATTGGGGTCTGAGAGCCCCTTTTATTGAGACAGGACAAAGGCAGGAGGAGCAATAGCATGTGATTAAAGACAGCCTGTAAAAGTACAATTTCTAATCTACTGCTCAGGAAAGTTCTCTCTATATATGGTCAAATCCTGGACGTCAACGGTAGAGCACATCTCAGAATGTTATGTTATGCACTATCAGGTTGTTATGGCTTTCTAGGAGTTTGTTTTCTCCTGTGTGATTCAGCGTGACTCTGCAGGCCCTAGTATGAACTAGGCCATGGAGGACACACACCTGCACAAGGAACTATATTACAACAATATATAGCAGGGGTCTGGAGGAATTCTGGAAGTTGAAGCCACAAGTTGCCAAGGTTGGAGACCCCTGATCTATAGCACATAGAGCAGGGATGGGGAATGATGGCCCCTTTACGGCTTATGGACTTCAACTCCCAGAATTCCTGAGACGGCAAGGCATGCAGAAATTGGCCCACGCGAACAAGCAAAGCCCTTTTCCATGGGATGCAGGCAACATGCAAAATCATGCTGCCTGCATCCTGTTTCTCTGGTCCACGGAAAAATCATCTGTCCATAGAAGCGGTCTCTGGAGCCCCAAAGGTTGAGGGGCACTGCCCTAAAATACCCCCTTAGCTCTATTCTGATTGATTGATTGAAATGGAGCAAAGAATCAAAAAGCAAATGGCATGACTTTACGCAGCCAGGAGGTGGCGCCAAAGGCTTTCTTATGATAAAAGACGCCTGGTGTGTGTGTGTGGTGGGGGGGCATCTTCCTCCTTTGTGGCTAGCAAGTTTGGGAGTTCTAGACCAGGGAAAGAAGATCTGGTGAAGGTTGGGGTGCAGCCGAAATTCAGAAAACCAGTCCTGACTTACGGCCATTTGTTTAGTGGCCAAAGTTACAACGGCGTTGAAAAAAAATGACTTTATGACAGTTTTTCACACCCTCCCCGTGTTCAAAAGAAAATCCAGATGCTTGGCAGCTGTCTCATATTTGCGACGGTTGCAGCAGTGTCCCCGTGGTCACATTTTGTGGCCTTCTGACAAGCAAAGTCAATGGGGAAGTCAGATTCACTTAACAACCGTGTTACCAGCTTAACAGCAGTGATTCAATCAATCAATCAATCAGAATAGAGCAGGAAGGTTCACATATACTTTGGTGATTATTAACTAGAAATGTCAACATTTTTCTTTTCCCCTTTAGATTGTCTTAGACTTTAAACGGTCATTTTGTTAACACATATTAATGGATTGTTATTTAGAGATTGTTGCTTTTTGCGTTTGTGGAGAGAAAAATGTAAATAACCCCTAGTTAACTATAATAATAATAGTAGTAGTAGTAGTAGTAGTAATAATAATAATAATAATAATAATAATAATAATAATAATAATCCGGCGAAACAACTGGCCGCTGTGATACAATTGTATAATAATAATAATAATAATCAGTAGCACAAATGATCCATTGGAATTTGTGCAAAAATTATAATATTAAAACAGCAACAAACTGGTGGGAACATCAGCCTGAAAATGTCACCGAAAATCAGATGTTCAAGATCTTGTGGGATTTCCGTATACAAACCGACAAAATACTGGCTCATAATACACCAGACATCACACTGGTTGAGAAAAATAAGGTCACAATCATAGACATCGCAATACCAGGTGATAGCAGGGTCGCCGAGGAGGAACATGAAAAAATCGCAAGATACCAGGACTTAAAAATCGAAATTCAACGACTACGGCACAAACCAGCAGTGGTAATTCCAGTGGTAATCGGCACACTGGGTGCTATTCCAAAAGCACTGGAATTACATTTAAAACAGTTAAAAATTGACAAAATCACCATCAGTCAAATGCAAAAAGCCGCACTGCTTGGATCTGCACGCATATTACGAAAATACGTTACGACGTCCTAGGCCCCTGGGTGGGGCCCGGCTAGCAACCAATGCCAAATCCAGCGAAACAACTGGCCGCTGTGATACAATTGAATAATAATAATAAAGATATGAAGGGATTGAGTCACAGAATATGGATAGTCCTCCACTTACACTTAGTGCACTTACTGACCATTCAGAGTTACAACAGCACTTTAAAAAAGCGACCGATGACCGTTTTTCACCCTTGCAACCTTTGATAGCGTCCCCAGAGTCTGGGCAACTGAATGGAGCTAGCAGAAGGGCCGGATGCCCTTCCCTGTTGCCAGTGCGAAGTTTTGTTCGGCAGATACAATCTCAGTGTGCCCAGAGAGAGAAATATCTGCCGCTACTGAGGATCGAACTCACAGCTTCCTGATGGGGAGGAGAGAGCGCCACCTCTAGGCCACCGTACAACTCCTTTTGAATAAACTGAAAATGGTTGTTTAAAAAAAAGGATGAAAACAGAAAAGATACTTTTTCCATTTTTTTTTACCAGCCCTTGAAGTTGCCAAATAAGACAGTCTTTTTCATCTGGGGAAAAAAAAACAGGACTGAGAAGAGATTTCGAAAGCGACGTTGAAGTCCTGATTTGGGCTGCTGTTTTTTAAGTGGCAGTTTTTGCGTTCTCTTTATTTTTCTCATTGACTTGATCGAACCAGACGTTTTTTCCCGTCATTCGGCCAAGAGCTAGGATAGCCACCTCAACTCCGGGGATTTCCTGCAAATGCCCTTCTGGTATTCATGACATGGGTAATTCGCCCAACACTTGTAAGGCTCTGGGCATCTGCTGGCCATTAGGACGCACTGTCTGTCTTTCGGACGCTGTGGGAACCCATCAGCCCAGTAACTGAAAAGAAGGAACAACAGCCGTCAGTCCTCCACACCAAAGTCAGATCCTTTTCACAGAACAACCGAGTTGGAAGAGACCTCCGAGGTCTTCTAGTCCAACCCCCTGCCCAAGCAGGAGACCCTATACACGTTCTCAAGCTCAAGCAGGACACTCGATCCCATTCCAGAGAATCTCTTCTTGAAACCCCCCAGTGATGTTTTCTGGTGGCAAGCTGTTCCACTGATTAGTTGTCCTCACTGTGAGGAGGTTTCCCCTTTGTTCTACCTTGTTTTTCTCCTGGATTATTTTCCACCCATTGTTTCTTGTCCTGCCTTCAGGGGCTTTGGGGAATAGGTTGACCCCCCCTCCCCCCCTCTTTTGCATAAATAAAGGAGAATGTTAGATGTGAAGGTTGAAATGGGGGGTCCTTGGTGCTCCCAGAGCTCAGCAGTTTTTTGCAGACATTCCATTACCCAAACTACCATACTACGTGGGCTATAAGACGCACATTTTTGTCCCCCCAAATGGGGTGAAATATCTGTGTGTCTTATAGACTGAATATTGCTGAAGCCCCACTCAACCGCTAGCCATTTTTTGGCCTCCGCATGGCCGTTTTTGGGACTTTTTTTTACCTGTTTTTGAGGCTTTTTTTGAGCCATTTTTAAGGCTTTTTTGGCCCATTTTCCCCCAAAGATGGGCTAAAAAGAGCCACAAAAAAGGGCCAAAAAACTTCAAAATGTGCCAAGAAAAGCCTCAAAACAGGCTGAAAAAAGCCTAAAAATGGGCCAAAAAGTTCCTTAAAAATGGGCCAAAAAAGCCTCAAAAATAGGTAGGAAAAAAGGCTGGGAAAAGGCCAAAAAAAGCCCCCCCCCCCCAAAGGGCCAAAAATGAGGCGTGCAGAGGCCAAAACCCTTTTGTTGTTGTTGTTTTCCTCTTCTAAATTTACATGGATCTTATAGTCAGGTACGTCATAATCCGAAAAATATGGTAGGCAGCAGCATCAGTGCTAGGAAAGAATGATGCTTGGAAAGAGGAGGGGGAGGATGAGGAAGACTGCAGGGTCCCAGGTGCTCTCTGAGCTTGGTTGTTTTCTTGCAGACATTCCATTACCCAACTAGGTAACATCATCAGTGCTAGAAGGGAGAGGAGTTTACAGGGGGAGGAAGAGGAGGGAGATGACGATTGTGGGGTCCTTAGTGCTCTCTGATCTTGGTTGTTTTCTTTTAGACATTTCATGACCTAATTAGATCCTTTCCACAATCCTTTTTTTCCCCTTCTAACACTGATGATGTTACCCAGATGGGTCACGAAACGTCTGCAAGAAAACCACCAAGCTCAGAGAACACTGAGGACGCCACACACTGCATCATCTGCCTTCTGCCCCAGATGTGAAGCCATTCCAAGCTACAGACAGACTTAAGTGATACACTTACGTAGGATAGGCTGGAATGCTAGGGTTATGCCAAACAAATGCACCCTCCTCGGCATCATACTCATATCCAATCCAGAAGCGACCAGATCTGGAAGCAATTGACGTTCCTAGAAACCTCTGGAAAAACGAAGTCCTAAATTCTCACCTAGAACACTTTTAAGATCAGAGTCTCCACAGATGCATCTGTTAAAATATTCATGACTGGGGGAGACATGGGAACAAGGTCAGCCAATGAACAGACACAGCAACTAAGTCAGCCAATGGGAGTTTAAACAGAGTCTGTGCAGAGAATTGAAACAGAAACTTAAGCAGCCTGCTGCTCTGAGAAGTAAACTAGCACTCTGCCTGGGCTTGTCTGCTGAAATGAAGCCAACTGCTGGTGTTTGCCTGTAGCTCTCCTGCCTTGTGTTTCCTTGGGAGAACCACCTGTTGGTGTTGTACATTTATCCGTCTATTCTTATGTGTATAAAGGAGTTAATGAATCTAGCTGCATCAGTTATCTGTGGGCGCTTTCTGGATTTGAATCCATGCAACAAACTCTGACAGCATCTATGGAAGAATATGTAGAAGCAGAAATACAATCCATAGGACAGTGTTTCTCAACCTTGGTGACTTTAAGTCCTATGGACTTCAACTCCCAGAATTCTGGGAATTGAAGTCCACAGGACTTAAAGTCGCCAAGGTTGAGAAACACTGCCATAGGATATATTTAGAGAAAAGAATGAAATATGTCAGGTCCCTGAAGCAATGCAACAATTAGGAGCAACCAAGGAGGAGCTTGGGTGCAATCTGTTCCCCCCCCCAATAAATGTATCAAGGATTATATCAAACCAATAAGAATAATACAAGCCCTAAGACAGAAATACATAATAAAATACACATTCATGTAGAACATTTTTTAAAAGTGCAGGAAAAACCTCAAAATAATTACCAGTTAATAATTAAACATAACTACAAATTAATCCATTGCTCCCAAAAATAACAATCATTGCCCAATCCCATTAAAAAAAAAAAACGAAACAAAACTTTAGGCATCACCAAAGATAACGAACCATCACTTTAACCATAAACAAATTAATGTTGTATTCTTTTTTCTTTCGGGCAGCGATATTGAAGTCCCACGAATAAAGTCCCAATAACTGGGCTCTCGTCATCTTTTTGTCTTTTCTCTCAAAAGTCTTGCCAACTTTATCCAAATCCTCTCGAGGGAGGGGAAATAGTGCACTTACTTGCTCGTCCCTATCTTGAATGGACACAATTTCTGCTTCGAGGGTAGCACAGAGCTTTACCCATTCACCCTGCTGAAGCGTCTGGTCACCAAAATAATACATTTTACCTCCGTACATTATCCAGTCTGTGGCTAGTCTGCTTTGGACGTCCTCTTTGAACGCAGTCGTGGTTTTGATGTGGGGAGAGAAAAGAGGGAGAGAAGGAAAAAACAACAACACACCAACGTTGAGAAGAAGCACAGTGTGGTTAATACTTTCAACATCATTTATTGAAATGTGTTATTTTTAAGAAGGAAAAAACCCCTAAGATGTAACAAAGCTTTCTTTCAGGGATAGGCGTAATGTGCATCATATCTTTCACACATTTTCTCATAAACATTTTGGGGTGGAATGTTCATGGCTTCCTCAATATTGTGATCTGGCGGCAGCCTGTGGAGCTGGCAGTGGAATCGGACAATGTGGAGGTTGGGACACCACCCTTCAGACCTTCCGCGCAGCCCTCAAGAACTGGCTATCCCGCCAGGCCTGGGGGTAAGATTTGATCCGCCCCCACCCGAATGTTGAATGAATGTTGTTTACTTTTTAATTATGTGTTATGTTATGTTACTGTTTGTATTCCCTCCCTATAAGTTGTTAGCCGCCCTGAGTCCCCTCAGGGAAAAGGGCGGCCTATAAATAAACTTATTCCTATTCCTATTCCTAAAAGGGGTGACTCGGGAGTAAAGCTTGGAGGTGATTGTCCCCTCCCATGAGACATAAAGGAGGAGCAAAGGCACCTGAGCCTTTGCAGGAAGCAATTTTGTTTGTTGTGGTCGGTTCAAACCCTGAAGCTCCTTTTGGACTCTGTGCTCCATTTGGCCTTGCAAAACCAATGGGCAGTTAGGTCTCCAGCAGCATTTCAAGGGAGAAAGGTGGGTGCTTATCAGCATTACTGTGAAAGACTTTGGCAGACTTCTGTTGGACTCTTCACAAACTGTTTGTGAATCATTACAACCGTTTAAATAAAAGAGGATTTTTGGGACTAAGCGTGTGATTTATGCTTTCTCAGGAAACCTAGGTCAGAACACTAGATTTTCATTTGAAGAGACTAGTACAGTGGTCCTCAATTTACAACGGTTTGTTTAGTGACTGTTCAAAGTTACAACGGCACTAGAAAAAGTGGCCCAAGACTCTTTTTCAGACCTGTTTTACAGCATTCCCCATGGTCAACATTCAGCCACTTGACAACTGACTCATATTTATGACCGTGCCGAGCTCAGAATCCGAACCTGTGCAACGGGGGTGCTTTCTGAGGATCTTTTTGGGTGTGTGTGTGTGGGATTTGAATAAACACCCATAGGACAGGTGAAGGGGGTGAGCAGTACACAAACTTACCAATCGCACCTTCAAGTTCTTGATGCTGTATCGACAACAGCATCAAAGGAGTGGCCAACTTCTCCACTTCCAGGATCAAATCAGTATCTGAAACGCGGGTAGCAAGATTACCACTTCAGATGTTAACTGATGAGAATTTGTATTAGTTTAAAAAGCGATGCAAGTGACCAGCTGTCTGCAAGGAGTATCTATCCTTCCATTCCCCAACCTTCCAGTCCAGAGGAGGTATTCAACCGGTTTTGACCAGTTCTGGAGAACCGGTAGCAGAAATTTTGAGTAGTCCGGAGAACCGGTAAATACCACCTCTGACTGGCCCTGCTCCATCTATTCTCTGCCTTCCAAAGTCCCAGATGATTGGGAGGGAATGGAGATTTTACAGTATCCTTCCCCTGCCACGCCCACCAAGCCACGCACACAAAACTGGTAGTAAACATTTTTGAATCCCACCACTGATCCAGTCAAAGCTGAAGAAGCTTCTTGGAGAGCAGAGGCAACCCTGTGACCGTGGGATGCTGCAACCGGTTGTAAGTGCAAGCTGGCTGCCTGCCAGCACCCAAATTTTGTTCACACAAACACAGGTGAGATTAGGCTGCAGTTGCCCAAGCCATTCTTCCATTCTGCCCTAACCCACATTTACAGATTCAGGATGCGACTTTTTACTTACCGTTAAGCAAGTTATAATTTTCATCCACGGATACCATATACCTCCTAATACGCGCGACTGCTTTCCGAAGCGTCCCATGTTTTCGCTTTTCCATAAAACCTGCAATGCAGATTTATTTTAAATGTGTTTTTATTTTCCATTTCATTTTCGTACAGTCACATATATACTGTGCATAACCGGGGCCATATAACATTAAACAATAAACACAGCCATTCCTCTTGTCAACAATACCCCCCAAAATAGAAACCCAATGTACCTCTTCGACCCTCCATGCACCCTTTCTTTCGCCCCCCTCCAACTTTCCATCTTCCCTCCATCATTCCCCTCTACCCTACTTCCCCTCCCCCTCTACCACTCCTCTCTCCTGATACACTCCCTCCCTTCCTTCTCACCCTCCCTCCCATCCTCTCTCCCACCCTCGCTACCCCTCTTTCTTCTATCCCTCTACTCCTCCCTTCGGTGTATTTCTACAATCTATTAATATATTCAGCTTGTCCTATTTTTACAGTGAAATTAAAGAGCAACAGTATACAAGTGCTGTCACGTTACTTTTTTCAGATTTATGATATCATGTGAGATTTGACTGATAGAATCTTGCTAAGTGTATGTTCCAGAGGTGGGTTCCTACCAGTTCGGTAGAGCCGGTTTGTCAAATCTACCGAACCGGTTAGAAGAGGTTCTACCAATGGACCCGGAAAGCAGGCCACACCTACAGAAGAGGTTCCACAATTTTTTGAAACCCACCACTGACACACACACACACACACACACACACACACACACACAGAGACTCACACACAGAGAGAAAGAGAACGAAAGGAAGAAAGAAAGAAAGAAATAAAAAAAGAAAAAAGAAAGAAAAAGTGAGAGATGAAAGAAAAAAAGGAAAAAGGGACAGAGAGACAAAAGGAAGGAGAGAGAGAGAGAAAGAGAGAGAGAGAGAGAGAAAGAAAACACATGGCTGGCAAGCCACTCCCACAAAGGAGGCCACACCCACAGAGTAGGTTCGAAAATTTTTTGAAACCCACCACTGGTATGTTCCCAAAGGAAATATACGGTATTTCTTTCCTCCTTACTTCGATCACATGAAAGCTGGCAGGCACACCCAGGGACACCCACGTACCCAAACTACCGTGTTTCCCCAAAAATAAGACCCCCGAAATAAGCACTTAGCCTTATTTTTGGGGAGGTCTTGTTATTTTTGAGGTGCAGGCGGCGGTGAGTGTGGTCATCTCATGGCTGCTGCTGTGTTGCAATATTTTTTGGGGAGGGCTTATTTTAGCCCATGAGCTCAAAAGCTCAATTGGGCTTATTATCTGGGGAATGTCTTATTTTCAGGGAAACAGGGTATTTTCCCAACTTTCAAAGTTGGTCTTGGAGATTTTTTTGGGGGTGGGGGTGGGGGAATCCTCTTCTAAACTGATCAATCCATAGGAAAGAAACGAAAAAACTTACACAAAGTGCCAATCCAAGAGGTACACAGAAACAGACAGAAGAGTATGATGAAACCAACGACTACGGATCGTTGGCTTCCGGTGGTTGGAGCTGTGGTTAGGGAAAGTAAACATTGGTTTTTTAAAAAAGAAATCCATTCGGTAGCAGCAGGAAGGATCTTACTGTCCATCGCCGTCATGCATTTTCACTAGCTGTGGGACCCTCAATGTGCAACTGATCCAGAGCCTGGGCCCTCGGTAGGTAAACCAAGCAGAAGAAGCCTTCGTGAAATGCTCGCCACTGGAGGACATGTTCAACCGGCCCTTTGCTCTACGGCGGCCTTAGGCAGAGGTGGTCTTCTGCCAGTTTGCACCGGTTTGGACGAACCTGTATCCATCCATCCATCCATCCATCTACTATCTATCTATCTATCTATCTATCTATCTATCTATCTATCTATCTATCTATCTATCTATCTTCTATCTATCTATCTATCTATCTATCTATCTATCTATCTATCTATCTATCTCCTTCCTATCCATCCATCCATCCATCTCTATCTATCATCTATGTCATCTATCTCCTTCCTATCTATCATCTATCTATCTATCTATCTATCTATCTATCTATCTATCTCTCCATCCATTATCCATCCATCCACCCATCCACCCATCCATCCATCCATCCATCCATCTCTGTCTGCCTCTCTTTCTCTCTCTCCACCTGTCTTTCTCTCTCTCCACCTGTCTTTCTCTCTGTCTGTCTGTCTGTCTGTCTATCTATCTATCTATCTATCTATCTATCTATCTATCTATCTATCTATCTATCTATCTATCTATCTATCTATCTATCTAATTTATGATTTATTCAAGGCAGCTTTCAGAATATAAAGCCTCATTTAAAACAATAAAACTAATTTTAAAAGAATCAAATAAATGAATGCAATATAATAAAATCATTTAATCTATTTGGATACTTTTGGCCTGGAAGATTGAGCCCCCATTTACATCTTGCTTTTCATTTTGGGGAGGAAACCCTTCTGCAGTCGGTACATCCCAACCAACCCTCTGCCTACCCAACATTTTGCATTTTGACTGAAGAAGTTCCTTGGAGGAGTAACAAAATGTCTCAGTTTGAATAAACTTTGGTCCAGTTGCTATGACTGAACCTTTGAAGATACTTTGGTCCTCACCCTTACGATCACCCCAGTATCTCTCCAGACACGGGGTTGAAATTTGAGTTGCTAGGCAACTGGCATGCATTCCTGACAGTTGTAGCATGCCAGGGGTCACGTGATTGCGATTCATAAGCCAGCCAGCTTCTGACAAGGAGAAAGCCCGATTGGCTTAACGACTGCAAAAGAAAGTTCATAAAAGGGGGTGGGACTTATTAAACAATTGTCTGGCTTCACTGTGGAAATTATGGTAGCAATTGTGGTCGTAGGTCAAGGACTAACTGCACAGGAGAACTGACCTTCTCATAGGGGAAGAGTGAAAGGTAGGCATAAAACATACCTTTCGGGGCTGTTCTGCGAGGCATAGTTTCTCTTCAGTGCGTGCCACTAGCCATCTTGATCTCTGCGGCTAGAGAAGGAAACGCAATATTAAAACAAAGCGATGTTGTAGAGGACAGCAAAACGGAAATAAATAGAATCGATTTAAATATCCTGCCATGGATCTCGGGACCTTGGCTGACTTGCATCCAGAAGTTGTGGGTGCTCCAATGATGGAGGTTTTTAAGAAAAGATTGGATGGCCATTTCTCTGGAACGGGGTAGAGCAGAGGTGTCAAACTAAATTTCATTGAGGGCCGCATCAGGGCTGTGGTTGACCTAGGGGGTGGGTGGTGGTGGTTGGGGTGGCGTGGCCGACTGGATGGCGTGGCTAGCTTGACACCACTCCCCAAACTGCTGGCATGTTTCCTCTTTGCACTGGGTACACCAGGTTGAAGCAATGCTGGCAGACCAGGCTGACATGACATGGGCCGGCCCCTTACATTTTTCAGGACAGCCCCATGGGCTGCATCGTGGGCCATATCTGGCCCACGGAAGAGGTGGGTTGCCTCTGATCTGGGATCTATGACATCTCGCTACAGGACAACTCACCATGGCCAACTTGCCGTAGGACAAGAAGAGTGACACTAATATCGAAGAAGTAGGGACAAAATGAAGTGCAAATGACAAAAATTAGAATATTTTTTAAAAACTCTTTTAAATAATGAAATTGAATTGTCCCGTGGAAAGTTGGCTGCGGTGGGTCGTCCCATTCCATCTGATCTGTCCTTGCCTCTGTTGGGTTTGGGGTTTGGATTGCCCGACTACTTCTGAGGCAGATGATGGGCCAGGCCGGGCCTTGAAGGTCTCCGCATGATCCTTGCTAGAAAGCCAAAATGCAGCAATCTGAGGGAGAGGCCTGGTATAGAAATGGAAGAGATAAAGAAATAGGAAAATAAAAGAAACGGAGAAGAGGGGGGTGGGCTCTCATGCTTAATTTTCGATTTAAAATAGGGTGACATGTCCTCCTCTTCCTCTTTTCCTCCTCCTAACTCCTCTTCTTCCTACTCCACCTCTTCCTCCTCCTCCATCCCCTCCTCCTCCCTCTTCTTCTTTTTCAATTTTTTCCTTCTGCCTCCCCCACTTATTACCTACCTATCGCGTGATCTTCCTGCTATGGTGTTAAGATTGTTGGCTTTCCTTATGATGCAGGTTATTCAGCTTCTGCTGCTACCCAATTGGCTGGCTGCTGTGCCCAATCGGCATTCAGCGTTTAGCTTTCAGTTTCCTTCTCTGGCCTTTAGAAACTTGAACATGAATATTAATTAGTAATTCATAATAATTCACAATTAATTAATAATAATGATTAATGTTAACAGGAAGTTTTTGATGAGGAAAAGGAGAAGTGACCACATCAGAAAGAAAGGAAGATTGAAGGTAGTCCTCATTTTACCAGCTCAAAATTTCTATGGCTAAATGATCTTTGCTTAACATTTATTAAGTGAATTTTACTATATTTCAGTGGTGGGATTCAAACATTTTTACTACCAGTTCTGTGGGCGTGGCTGGGTAGGCATGGCATGGTGGGCGTGGCGTGGTGGGGGTGACGTGGTAGGGGAAGGATACTGTAAAATCTCCATTCCCACCCCACTCCAGGGAAAGGTTACTGCAAAATTTCTATTCCCTCCCGATCAGCTGGGACTCGGGAGGCACAGAACAGATGGGGGTGGGGCCAGTCAGAGGTGGCATTTACCGGTTCTCCAAACTTCTCAAAATTTCCGCTACCTATTCTCCAGAAATGGTCAGAACCTGCTAAATACCACCTCTGCAGATGCTAATTAAATAAATATGAAATAGTAGTGCAATCAGGCATCACTTCCAAGCTTCTGCGACTGGAAGAGAGTTCCTCGGATTTTGTGTGCCTCTGACTGACTTGTGTACGTGTATTCTCACAAGACAATGAAAGCTAAATAAATTAATGCAACAATTGTTCAAGGAACTGCATCACTTTAAGAAAACAAAATATGTAAATCACCCAAAAGATTTTGTGGATTTAGTGTCATGTAAATTAAGTCCATAAAATGTTTATTTTCATTTATTTTATTTTGTCAAACATGTAAAAGATGACAGGTATAAGTATAAATGTAAGTATGAACACAGTAAAAGGGTTCAAATAAATGGAGACCGTAGGAGAGGGATGGTAGGCACGTTGGTGCGCTTTTATATGCCCCCATACAGACCTCTTAGGAATGGGGCGAGGTCAACAGTAGCCAATCTTAGGTTAGCAGAGTCTGCTAGACAGAACTGAAGGCCCTGGAATAAAGACAGACTTTCAGTAGCACCTGGAATTTATGGAGAAAGAACCATTTTTGAAATCATCCAATTGGCGAGGATTACATTAAAGGATCAAATAATTGGTGTGTTTGTAACTTAACTTTGAGACTGGCGAGCAAAGAGATCAAATTTCATTAATATCTTCTAAAACATTAGTTGTGAGTTCGACAAAACGTCCATTTAAAAAAATTGCATTACAATCTCAACTCAGCCCCTTCTGGGCTCTGTGAAAGCAGAGCCAATGATAGCGGCGGAGACCAGGGAACCAATGAATAGACTGGTTCCTTAGAACCTCTCTGGATAGAGAGAGCACAGGAGATCACCCACATGTGCTTCGGGTGGCTGCTCCTCATGAGTCCTTATCATCTTGACAAAATGTATCTTACACCATCTGAAAAAATGTATTGAGATTGTGATAAGTTAAGCAATACTACCTTCTTTCCCCCCTGTAATATATACATTCTTTATATCCCTTAGTGGCTGAAGGGAGGCCAAGATGTTACAAGGATAAAGAATTATAGACCAATTTCATCACTGAACAATGACTCTAAACTGCAATTGTGGCAGAAAGGTCTGGCTCAAGAACTGGGCCAACCTGTGATCCAATAGGCCAGGGGCATCAAATTCAAGGCCTGATTGGCCCCCGGGGTGCTTAAATTTGGCCCATGGGACCACCCTGGAAACACTGAAGGACCAGCCTGTGGGGCCTCTGCCATCAAAAACAGAGCTTGGGAGGGCTGCGGGCAGCCATCACAGCCGAAAACGGAGCTTGGGAGCCCATTTTAGCTGGCAAAGCACTCAAGCCACCATACCCCTCCCCTGGACATGAGTGGCCATGGCCCCCCTGGTCTCCCCCCCAAACACAATCCAGATGCGGCCCTCATTGAAATGGAGTTTGAGACCCCTGCAATATAGACAGCTGGAAATATTAACTGGAGACAAACTGGACTGGACAATTTGAACCCAAAAAGTAAAAAAAGAAACCCTGATAACTCTTCCCTGGACATGGCGGAAGGCAGAAGGAAAACTCTTTCATAACATACGGACAGACTTCGCCCTTGTTTCAAGTGGGAAACGAGGCCCATCCTAGATCAAGCCAAGTCCAAAGACAGTAGGAAACTTCCAGAACTCTGACAAATTGGCCATCCATAGACACGCACAGACATAAAGCAATACCTATATACTGTGCAAAAGAGACATTCAGTGAGGCCAAAACTGCCACAAACCCCCCCAAAGGCCCCTCCCCACCAGCACTCAGCACCCAGGTGAGCTTAGATGAACTGCACAATTAACCTCAGACCAACAATCCTTTCTTTCAGCTGCTGTCTTCTTTCCAGAGCCTCTCCTCATCAGGGCAGTCTATCTTTTAGTTGCAATCTTCACTTGGACTCCTGTCTCTGATTCTCTTTATTCAGCCATTTTCTCACAAAGTGTCTGATGGCAAGCTTCAGGCAGCCATCTTGTCTTCCCTCCTTCTCGCCTCCTGCCTAGCAACACCCCTTTGATTGGTGCCTGCTGTCTTGATTGACAGCTGGGACAACCTGGGGGCAGCCACAGGGGAAGGAAGAAGGAGCACAAGGGCCTATCACCTCCTCAGGGAGGCGGTTCTCCCATGACAGATGAGAGCCAACTAATCATGGCCCATCCAGAGTCACCTGACCCCCGAGGGCCAATAAAAGAAAAGAAGTGGGGTCTGTCAGGTTTTGGCGGGAAGGGTTGAGGTGTCTTTGGGGAGGGAGGGCAGCCATGATGGGGTCCCCTCAGGGAAGGCTGGAAGATGGCTTGGCTATAGTTTGCCTTGTGTGTTTTCCCCCCACTTCTTTGTGCATTGATCCTTTCTTTCTTTTCTTTGCACTTTGCTTGCCCATTTATGTCAAGGTCTTTCTCTCTACATTGCACAACCCTTTCCCACTTCCATGGCCACTTCTCCCCTCAGGGACAGAACTTGTGCCATGAAGCAGGACTCACATCTTGACAGTTTTGACTAAAAGGTGGCTAGCTGCAGACAGCCCTGTGTATGGGTCTTGACTAAAAGAAGAAATAACTGGTACTTGTTGGGGTTTTAGCATTCTCTGAGGTTGGATTCCTTCTTGCAGATGTTTGAGAAGAGGGCTAGATAATTTCACTAGTATTCTGATGATATTCTGAGGCCTAATAGCAGAACAACAGATTTGGAAGGGACCATGGAGGTCTTCTAGTCCAAACCACTGCTCCAGCAGGACAACCCTCTACCATTTCAGGCAAATGGCTGTCCAATGTCTTCTTAGAAGCCTCCATTGATGGAGCCCCCACAACCTCTGAAGGGAAGCTCTTCCACTGATTAACTGTTTTAACTGTCAGGAAATTTCTCCTTAGTTCTAGGTTGCTTCTCTCCTTGATTAATTTCCATCCATTGCTTCTTCTCCTGACTTCTGGTGCTTTGGAGAATAGATTGAACCCCTCTTCCTTGTGGCAGCCCCCCCCCAAATATTGGGAGATGTCATCATGTCACCCCAGTCCTTCTTTTCATTAAATTAGACATACCCAATTCCTGCAACTGTTCTTGATATGTTTTAATCTCCAGCCTTTTGACTTCTAGTCTTTAGTTGCTTTTTCCCTGGAAAGGTTTGGGGTTCTAGGCCTGTTGATGGCTGGTTGGTCGGGGGATTGTGGTTCTAGAAATTGTTTTTCATTGTCAGAGCTGGCCTACAAACCCACACAATCCTCCTAGGCAAACCCAGCAGCGCCAGAAGACGGCCAGGAGCCCTTTATAACATATAATATGGGGGTGGTGAAGCTCTCCATGTAGGCAAAGAGGTAGAACCCGGGGTGGCCACCTTCAAGGACATCAAGACACTGTTGGTGTCATTTGTATCCTTTTTCTTTTTTCTTTTCCAGAACTGTTGTACTTTTAATTTTTGTACCAGGTGTCTTTTATATTGTATTTTTCAGGTGAGCTTCTGGGTCAGTTTGGATGGCAGTAACATAGTAATATGTCCAATAAATAAATAAAATAGGCACAGAACCTAAGAAACGCAGCCCTCCCCAATATGTCCACCTCCGAATAGGATGGGTCTGCTTATTGGATGGATTCACTTAAAACTGTTTTGCTTCTTCCTCAGTTCTCTTTTTCTCCGGAACTGAAGAAGCTTCTTGGATGAGAAGCAAAACACCTTCAAGGAAAAACAAAGTCCAATTGTCTTTGGAAAAAGCAACTTTGGAATTCCCACGACCCGGATGACCAAGAATCTCCATAGACATTTATCTCTTTTACTGGCCTATTTGAACGCAGTTTTTCAGTGGGGAATATAAAGGTGGGATATCAGTTCAGTCATACGAACTGGAGATTCTTGTTGAAAACCCACTTTAGGAAAGTAAAAGTGAGGAAATGGGGCTTTTTACATATCACGGCAACCAAAACTGGATGCAATATTCCAAGTGCGCCCTTACAAAGGCTTTATAAAGCGGTACTATCACTTTATGTGAATAGTACTTGATTCTATCCCTCTGTTGATGCAGCCTAGGACTGTGGTGGCTTTCTGGCAGCTGCAGCACATATTTAAGTGACTAAATACACTAAACGGTATACTACATCTAAAGCAATAAAACATTTTAAACTATAAAAAGCATCCAAAAGAAATGTACAGAGCAGCTGAGATACTTGGCCAGTTAGCAATACGGCCGGAAAACATGGCCCTTGACACACTCAGTGCCCCAGGCATGGGGACACAGGGATGTTTTTAGGCTGCACCCAAAAAAATGTACCTGTGCTTTTCACCACAATGCCATATGCAGGCAAAGGCTCAAGGACCTTTGCATATATGCTAATACCAAGGTAGCTATTTCCAGCAAGGACTGCAGCTAGCCCAGTTCTACCCAGGAAATCCCACTTTGGGCAATTTTGAAGCAGGAGAAGAAAATTCACACTCTAATTTTATATTTTGCTGAGGATCACCTGAAATGCAGAAACTGAGGGCTAAGCGCCAAATCCTGATTGGGCACAACAGCCAGCCAATCGGAGAGCGGCAGAAGCTGAATATTCTACATCATAAAGAAAATGAACTGTCTGAAGTTGCGGAAGGAAGCTCCAGTTGTAAGGTACCAAGAGAGGGGAGGAAGAAAAATTGATTAAGCCTCTCGAGAGATGGTGCTTCTGCTCCCCTGCTCAAGTCCAGGGGTGTCTCCAGGGTCTGCAGGTTGGCTAGGGACCCTTGGCATCCTGCCTCTAAGCCCTCTGCCACTTGGGGGGGGGAGTATTGGGGCGCGATTCAAGGAGAAAGTGAGAAAAATGTTTCTTTTTGGACCAGGCAATTGGGGCATTAGAAGGTGCAAGTGCTCAGGGACCCGAACAGCACATTTTCTTCACTGGGTCCAAACTCTGGAGCTACTGATCCGTGGGAGATCCCTGCCCAATCAGCATCTGGGAGGGAAAGAGATGTGCTGTTGCAGTGCTATTGCTTGGCAGAATGACTTTTGGCCCTGTTGTGTATGTGAGTGGAAGCAGAGTGAGGAATGTGTGGTTGTGATCAAACCAAAGGAAGAGTAACCGTTTAAGAAGTATAGCATCGAGCACCTGAGTGTATGGAGAAGCTGAGAATGGCAGAGCCAGGAGAGTCACTGCAAAGATGTTTGTAGAAGTCGGGAGGACCAAGGAAGGTCAGGAAGCCCAGCTGAGAGAGACCGGTGCAGAGAGGGCCTCTCAGGGCCAATTGTCCCCTGCCTGATTCTCCCCCCTCTGTCCCTTCTCCAAGAAAACTAGATACAGACCAGATCAACTGAAGTCCAGGGAGAGAGAATATGGGGAACAGAGAGCCAAGCACTCAGGAAGAATAAGGAGAGGCACAAGACTACCGTCAAGAGAGGTCTTACGGTAGGTTAACGGAAGGAGTGATCATTCTAGATCTGAGCCCAGACCACTTGCTTATTAAAAGCAGCTTCTTGTGTGTATTGTGAGGTGCAAACAACCAGAACCACTTGGGAATAGTCTCAACAGTAGTTCATTGCTAGCCAACTACGTTACAAGAATCTCATCAGACTGACTGCATTCCCCTAGGAGTGGTCAGATAAGGCTTCAAGAATTACAGGGGAGGGCAAGCCTTTGATGCTTCCTGCTGTGCTGAGGCTCCAAATTCGGGCCCGTCTTAGCTCCTCTGTCCAGCCTAGCTGGAGATTCTACCACTTCTATATACACACAGTTGTTGAGCCCTATGGCAGGTAAACTCTATGCGGGAATTGAATTGGAGTCAATATGTGTGTGTGTGTGTATGTTTATGCAAATCTATATGTACTGTGATGTGTATGTGTATTTATTAAGGTGACCAGATTTTCAGATTGGTAAAGAGGGACACCTTTGACCGGGGGGGGGGGGGTGATTAAAATTTTCATACAACCCAAAAATAGTATCGTAATATTTTTTTATTTCAACATAACTACAATTTACAAATATAAATTGTAACTGTTGCCAAACATCAAAATTTTGATTACGTGACCATGAGGATGCTGCAATGGTCGCTAAGTGTGAAAATGATCGCTAAGTGTGAAAAATGGTCATCAGTCAACTTTGGTCACTATACCACCTTTCTGGCCACAGTTCTTAAGTGAATAACTGCAGCTGATAAGTTAGTAACATAAGTGAATCTGATTTCCCCATTTGACTTTGTCAAAAGGTGATTATATGACCCCAGGACACTGAAACCATCATAAATACGAATCTGTTGCCAAACATCAAAATTTTGATTGCGTGATCATGAGGATGCTGCAACAGTTGCTAAGTGTGAAAATGGTCACTAAGTGTGAAACATGGTCATCAGTCACTTTTTTCAATGCCATTGTAACTTTGGTCACTAAGCCCATTATACCACCTTTCTTGCCACAGTTCTTAAGTGAATAACTGCAGCTGGTATTTTGTATTGAATTTTAAAAAATCCTATGCACAATAAATAAAATATTATTTTAAAATACATTAAAAAAATAAAAGAAAAAATCTCAGCTCACTTACCAGCAGGCTTACACTACAAGTCAACCCAGAATGATGTAGATGTTAATACAAAGAACTGAGCAAATTGAAATGGTGAAATTAATCAGGGAAATATTTTTCAAAGAAACTTTGCCACCATTTTGGAGCAGCCCTCCAACCTCCGTGCCCCTCCCCCCCGGAAAATCCAGCAAGTAACAGTCGCTTCCCTCTCTAGCCAAGTGCTTCCTGCAGCTCTATGGTACTTGGTCATTGTTTCTTATAAAATGAGATAAAAGGGGCGTGGGGGGTCCGTTTTGTTGCTTTAACGTTTTAATATCTTCAATGAAAGTACTGAGACAGAAAGAGAGAGGGGGGGGATTAGACGGGGTGTCTTTTGTCTTGCCTCGGTTAGGATTTCTTAAGCAAATCCACTGGGCTTTCAACATGAAGCCAGAAAATCGGGAGTTTTTGAAAACTGGCCGGGACCCTGGACAAATTGTAGAAAAGTGTGCTCGTCACGTTGAAATCGGGACGTCTGGTCACCTTAGTGTTTATATACAGTATATGTGTGCGTGTGTGTTTGTGTGTGTGTATTACCCAAACAAACAAATACTCATACAAAGTACAACTCTCAGACAAAAGTGGGATAGAGATGTAACTAATTTCCTTCTCCTGGTTTTAATACAAAAGTTTGGGCTGGAGTTGGGTTCTCTATCTTGCAACATTAGTTTTCCACTGTCTGCTCCATCATCTTCTTCACCATTCAGGAGGAACTGTTAAATACACTGAAGAGACCAAATGGGTCACAAAAAGTCACATCGTAAGTTTTTTCTTCCATCATTTTCGCTGCTAAAGAATAGTATGTGGTTGATACATGTTGGGTTACAGTTTTTATCCCTTCCCCCAAATTTTAGTAAAAGTTTAAAGCAGAATATAACATAATTACCATATTTTTGGAGTATAAGATTCCCTCAAAAAGGAGGTTGAAAATGTGGGTGCGTCTTATACACTGAATACAGTATTTTTTGCCTCCTGAAACCCCACCCCCTTCACCAAAATGGCCGCGCATAGCCTTTAGGAGGCTTTCAGAATGCTCCTGGGGGCTGGGGGGGGGCAAAATTGAGCAAAAAAGTCCCTTTTTTGCTCAATTTTGCCCCCCCCCCAGCCCCCAGGGAAAAAATGAGCCATTTTGGGAGGTTTGCAGAGTGCAAAAACTTTTTTTTAAAAAAATTGCCTCTTCAAAACCTTGGTACATCGTATATTCTGAAACATACGGTACCCAAACTAAGAAAGAACAAAGAAGAGATAGAGAGGGAGGGAGGGAGGGAGGGAGGGAGGGAGGAAGGAAACCAAAAGAATAGAAATATATTTCCAATTTCCTTTTTAGCAAATATAATTACAAAATAATCTTGCAAATAAATCTAACTTTTATCTATTATGCAATTATTCAAAACATGTGCATTTCCCCACATTTCATGCAGTCAGGAGTTTCTAGTCAGCCAGAAAGATATTGTCTTTTCTCTTATCAAAACATTAATTTAGTTGTCTCAACTGTCAATTTCAACCACATATTTCCCCATTGATTTATTTGTATATTGTAGCCAATTTTAGCCCATTTGATCAATCATTTTTTCACTTCTCCTTTTGCCTCCTATTTCTTATACATTTTAATAACATGTTCACTATTCATAAATATAAATATTTCAAATTCAGTCTTACTTTGTTCAAAATGATAACACTTTTATCCACTTTAAACTTTCTGATAATTGTACATAAGAAAACCACTGGCATGTTCTGTTCTCAAATCTTCTCTCAATTTTATTTTACAATTCCTTTGAAAATTTTTTAGTACATCACAGTATCTTAATCTTTTATGCTTACTTATTGCTTATCTACAAAATGCTTCTTGTGCTGGAAGAACCTAAAATGTATTTATTCCATTCTCTAAGAATGGCTTGCTTAACATAATTCTTTTTTAAATCTACATTCAGCTGAGTTTTATAATATCATGGGTATCTGTGATACACATGAAATCTCAGATGATGCCCTTCTAACTCCTTTTATTTCTTTTATTTCGTAACAACTCTCATTCTTTCACCAAACCATAGGCAGCAAAAAAAAAAAAAAATCTTAGAGATCCACTCCTCTTTCTTTTGCCTCTTGTAGAAACTCTTATTAAATTCATGATTCCTTACCCCACCATACAAATATTTCCGCCATGGTTTAAATGGCACATCAATTGTCTGAAAGTATTGTCTCAAACATAAAATAACATTTTAGGTAAAACATTCATTTTAATCAACATGGAAGCCTCTCTTCAGTGCAAAACACATGAAAACCCACTTAGAATTTGTTCCTAAGAGTCCGAGAGTCTTTCGGATGCTTTTTGGCAAAGTGGGCTTTTATGTGTTTTGCACTGAGGAAAGGCTTCCCTCTAGGCCCACTTCCATAAAGCCCAGATTGGTAGATGGCTGCAGTGATAGTTGTCTTTCTGGAACTCTGCCCCATCTCTACATAGGATCTTTGGAGCTCAGTCAGAGTGATTTCCCATGTGATGAAAATGGCTGTTTCAATTATCCATATTTATTTAGGGGCATGCTCCTTGGAGAGTTTAAGTAACACGTTGGAAATGATGGCTTTAGACCGGATGTAAAAATGCAGTTATGTCATTTTTCCAGATCCAAAGAAGCCCTGTGTTGAGGAGAAGAAAGGAGAAGGTACGTATGCTTTTATAGCCAAGCATTTAATTTGACATGCAATTTAATATTACTCTAACTAATTGCGACCTTAATGTTTAATCTGCTGTGGTCTTCTTGTGCTCTTGGGCAGGTCTACCATAGGATCAGCCGGGGCCTCAGCAGCAGCCTTCATTTCTCCAGTTATACTTTGTTGTGGATGATGACAATGAGAGGCACATCCGTTGTGGAACCTACCCAGATGTTAATCCACAACTGGTTAGCCAACTGCAGAAGTTGCTGTGTGAACACAGCAACTATATTCTGGAACTTAAGGCTGCTGTTCATTCTGTTCGTAAGGGCCACAAGGACTCCCAAGTGGTGATTAATGACGATAGGAAGCCTTCTGGAGAGCACCGAGGTCGTTTCAGTGCCCCCATGACTACAGAAGTGTCTGTTCTCATTGTTGGCCAGGATTTTGAGAAGAGAGATATAGTTCGTTCATAGCAGAGACAATAAGTTGTTACGAATCAGTGAGACGCACCATGTCTATGATGCTCTCCAGTACCCTCTGATCTCCTGCCATGGAGAAGATGGTTATTACAACAACATAACTCAGTGAGAACCAAACACCAAAGTTCCTCTTAAGGAGACTGTCCCTGCTGCTGCCTTTTACAGCTACAAGATAATGGAGCATGATGGCGAAGAATGCTACCTACTACTGTTCCAGTTCTGTAGCAAAGGACAGACTAGTTTTTCTATCAACCTTATCAGTTTCTGCCTCCATATGTTCCATTTCCATATCCAAAACATTTATTCCCCAAAAGCTGCTCCCTTAACGTTTTCCTCTAGAGCCTCAGGATCAGCTCTAAATTTCAAGGAGAATTCTTTCCCTATCCATTACAGTAAAGCCAGGTTATCCAATTCTGTTTCCAATTCTTTGCTGTGAACCTCTATCTTACTCACTAAAATTTCCACTGTCATTAATTTGTTCTATCTCTCCAAATATTTGCTTTATAAAACTTTCAACCTTTTAAACATCATATCTCATATTCTTTACATATTTTGCATCCATTTTTCTTGTCCCAAAACAATCCATTTTATCTCCCTCTGGCCAACTTCATTTCCCATCTGCTCAAAATATTTCTGAAGCACAAATTGTGTAATTAATTTTTCTGCAGGCTGCTCGTACTTCAGCCTTCTTTTGCCATTTTTCTAGTAGCCATTTCTAATCCATTTTGTAAACAGTGCTGTGGAAGCTGAGCTGGTTCCAAATGAAAGCTAGTTCCAAATCAAATCCACCTCTTATTCCAAATCAAATCTCCCTGCCCAAGGCAGCCTGCAGAGAATGTTGTGAGAGGCTGTGATAGCGTCTTATTCACTAAATATTGGATTTCCACCTTAGATCCAGGCAGTAGTCCAAAATTAGCAGACCAGCAATTGAAAAGTTTGCATCCATCACTTAGTTGCAAAGCATCACCTTATCCTCAATGGAAGCAGAGAATGGCTGCTTCAATCCATATTTATTTATGCTCCTTGCATAGTCTTAGTAACGCATTGGAAATGATGGCTTTAGGTTGGATGTAAAAATACAATTCTGTTATTTTTCAGATTTAGAGGAACACCATGGTGAGGGGAAAGGAGAAGGTATGTATGCTTTTATAGCTAAGCATTTAATTTGGCGTGCCATTTAATGTTACTACTCTAACTAATTGGGACCTTATGGTTTCATCTGGTGTGCTCTTCTTGTGCTCTTCTGCTCTTCCAACAGAAATAAGATTTGCATTCTCCTTGCAATTTAAGAAAGCTTTAAAAATGCTGCTGTTCCAAACAGGGTTTCAGGCAGCTGTTAAGTATCTGGGATCATGGAACACATGAAGAACATATGTCTCTTATACTTTTAGGTTGAATATGATTTTGTACCTAAACATTATCTATCATTGTATGTTTGTATTTGTAAGTTACAATGATTGATGTAGAATTATAGAGAAAGGAGGGTGGGAAGGAAGAGGGAGAGAGGGAGGAAGGATGGAGAAAGGAAGGAAGGAGGAAGGAGGAAGGAAGGGGAGGAGGAAAGGAAGAAAGAAATGGAGAGAGAGGGAAAAGAGGAAGAGAGGAAGGGAGGAAGGAAGGAAATGGAGAGGGAGGGAAAAGAAGGAAGGGAGGGTGGGAGGAAGGTTACAATTCCTTTGAAAAAATTCTAGTACATCACAGTATCTTAATCTTTTATGCTTACTTATTGCTTATCTACAAAATGCTTCTTGTGCTGGAAGAACCTAAAATGTATTTATTCCATTCTCTAAGAATGGCTTGCTTAACATAATTCTTTTTTAAATCTACATTCAGCTGAGTTTTATAATATCATGGGTATCTGTGATACACATGAAATCTCAGATGATGCCCTTCTAACTCCTTTTATTTCTTTTATTTCGTAACAACTCTCATTCTTTCACCAAACCATAGGCAGCAAAAAAAAAAAAAAAATCTTAGAGATCCACTCCTCTTTCTTTTGCCTCTTGTAGAAACTCTTATTAAATTCATGATTCCTTACCCCACCATACAAATATTTCCGCCATGGTTTAAATGGCACATCAATTGTCTGAAAGTATTGTCTCAAACATAAAATAACATTTTAGGTAAAACATTCATTTTAATCAACATGGAAGCCTCTCTTCAGTGCAAAACACATGAAAACCCACTTAGAATTTGTTCCTAAGAGTCCGAGAGTCTTT
This sequence comes from Thamnophis elegans, assembly GCF_009769535.1. NCBI lineage: Eukaryota > Metazoa > Chordata > Lepidosauria > Squamata > Natricidae > Thamnophis > Thamnophis elegans. Next base: position 2,109,804 of record NC_045549.1, on the reverse strand, counting down.
CGGATGCTTTTTGGCAAAGTGGGCTTTTATGTGTTTTGCACTGAGGAAAGGCTTCCCTCTAGGCCCACTTCCATAAAGCCCAGATTGGTAGATGGCTGCAGTGATAGTTGTCTTTCTGGAACTCTGCCCCATCTCTACATAGGATCTTTGGAGCTCAGTCAGAGTGATTTCCCATGTGATGAAAATGGCTGTTTCAATTATCCATATTTATTTAGGGGCATGCTCCTTGGAGAGTTTAAGTAACACGTTGGAAATGATGGCTTTAGACCGGATGTAAAAATGCAGTTATGTCATTTTTCCAGATCCAAAGAAGCCCCGTGTTGAGGAGAAGAAAGGAGAAGGTACGTATGCTTTTATAGCCAAGCATTTAATTTGACATGCAATTTAATATTACTCTAACTAATTGCGACCTTAATGTTTAATCTGCTGTGGTCTTCTTGTGCTCTTGGGCAGGTCTACCATAGGATCAGCCGGGGCCTCAGCAGCAGCCTTCATTTCTCCAGTTATACTTTGTTGTGGATGATGACAATGAGAGGCACATCCGTTGTGGAACCTACCCAGATGTTAATCCACAACTGGTTAGCCAACTGCAGAAGTTGCTGTGTGAACACAGCAACTATATTCTGGAACTTAAGGCTGCTGTTCATTCTGTTCGTAAGGGCCACAAGGACTCCCAAGTGGTGATTAATGACGATAGGAAGCCTTCTGGAGAGCACCGAGGTCGTTTCAGTGCCCCCATGACTACAGAAGTGTCTGTTCTCATTGTTGGCCAGGATTTTGAGAAGAGAGATATAGTTCGTTCATAGCAGAGACAATAAGTTGTTACGAATCAGTGAGACGCACCATGTCTATGATGCTCTCCAGTACCCTCTGATCTCCTGCCATGGAGAAGATGGTTATTACAACAACATAACTCAGTGAGAACCAAACACCAAAGTTCCTCTTAAGGAGACTGTCCCTGCTGCTGCCTTTTACAGCTACAAGATAATGGAGCATGATGGCGAAGAATGCTACCTACTACTGTTCCAGTTCTGTAGCAAAGGACAGACTAGTTTTTCTATCAACCTTATCAGTTTCTGCCTCCATATGTTCCATTTCCATATCCAAAACATTTATTCCCCAAAAGCTGCTCCCTTAACGTTTTCCTCTAGAGCCTCAGGATCAGCTCTAAATTTCAAGGAGAATTCTTTCCCTATCCATTACAGTAAAGCCAGGTTATCCAATTCTGTTTCCAATTCTTTGCTGTGAACCTCTATCTTACTCACTAAAATTTCCACTGTCATTAATTTGTTCTATCTCTCCAAATATTTGCTTTATAAAACTTTCAACCTTTTAAACATCATATCTCATATTCTTTACATATTTTGCATCCATTTTTCTTGTCCCAAAACAATCCATTTTATCTCCCTCTGGCCAACTTCATTTCCCATCTGCTCAAAATATTTCTGAAGCACAAATTGTGTAATTAATTTTTCTGCAGGCTGCTCGTACTTCAGCCTTCTTTTGCCATTTTTCTAGTAGCCATTTCTAATCCATTTTGTAAACAGTGCTGTGGAAGCTGAGCTGGTTCCAAATGAAAGCTAGTTCCAAATCAAATCCACCTCTTATTCCAAATCAAATCTCCCTGCCCAAGGCAGCCTGCAGAGAATGTTGTGAGAGGCTGTGATAGCGTCTTATTCACTAAATATTGGATTTCCACCTTAGATCCAGGCAGTAGTCCAAAATTAGCAGACCAGCAATTGAAAAGTTTGCATCCATCACTTAGTTGCAAAGCATCACCTTATCCTCAATGGAAGCAGAGAATGGCTGCTTCAATCCATATTTATTTATGCTCCTTGCATAGTCTTAGTAACGCATTGGAAATGATGGCTTTAGGTTGGATGTAAAAATACAATTCTGTTATTTTTCAGATTTAGAGGAACACCATGGTGAGGGGAAAGGAGAAGGTATGTATGCTTTTATAGCTAAGCATTTAATTTGGCGTGCCATTTAATGTTACTACTCTAACTAATTGGGACCTTATGGTTTCATCTGGTGTGCTCTTCTTGTGCTCTTCTGCTCTTCCAACAGAAATAAGATTTGCATTCTCCTTGCAATTTAAGAAAGCTTTAAAAATGCTGCTGTTCCAAACAGGGTTTCAGGCAGCTGTTAAGTATCTGGGATCATGGAACACATGAAGAACATATGTCTCTTATACTTTTAGGTTGAATATGATTTTGTACCTAAACATTATCTATCATTGTATGTTTGTATTTGTAAGTTACAATGATTGATGTAGAATTATAGAGAAAGGAGGGTGGGAAGGAAGAGGGAGAGAGGGAGGAAGGATGGAGAAAGGAAGGAAGGAGGAAGGAGGAAGGAAGGGGAGGAGGAAAGGAAGAAAGAAATGGAGAGAGAGGGAAAAGAGGAAGAGAGGAAGGGAGGAAGGAAGGAAATGGAGAGGGAGGGAAAAGAAGGAAGGGAGGGTGGGAGGAAGGTTACAATTCCTTTGAAAAAATTCTAGTACATCACAGTATCTTAATCTTTTATGCTTACTTATTGCTTATCTACAAAATGCTTCTTGTGCTGGAAGAACCTAAAATGTATTTATTCCATTCTCTAAGAATGGCTTGCTTAACATAATTCTTTTTTAAATCTACATTCAGCTGAGTTTTATAATATCATGGGTATCTGTGATACACATGAAATCTCAGATGATGCCCTTCTAACTCCTTTTATTTCTTTTATTTCGTAACAACTCTCATTCTTTCACCAAACCATAGGCAGCAAAAAAAAAAAAAAATCTTAGAGATCCACTCCTCTTTCTTTTGCCTCTTGTAGAAACTCTTATTAAATTCATGATTCCTTACCCCACCATACAAATATTTCCGCCATGGTTTAAATGGCACATCAATTGTCTGAAAGTATTGTCTCAAACATAAAATAACATTTTAGGTAAAACATTCATTTTAATCAACATGGAAGCCTCTCTTCAGTGCAAAACACATGAAAACCCACTTAGAATTTGTTCCTAAGAGTCCGAGAGTCTTTCGGATGCCTTTTGGCAAAGTGGGCTTTTATGTGTTTTGCACTGAGGAAAGGCTTCCCTCTAGGCCCACTTCCATAAAGCCCAGATTGGTAGATGGCTGCAGTGATAGTTGTCTTTCTGGAACTCTGCCCCATCTCTACATAGGATCTTTGGAGCTCAGTCAGAGTGATTTCCCATGTGATGAAAATGGCTGTTTCAATTATCCATATTTATTTAGGGGCATGCTCCTTGGAGAGTTTAAGTAACACGTTGGAAATGATGGCTTTAGACCGGATGTAAAAATGCAGTTCTGTCATTTTCCAGATTCAAAGAAACACCATGGTGAGGAGAAGAAAGGAGAAGGTACGTATGCTTTTATAGCCAAGCATTTAATTTGACATGCAATTTAATATTACTCTAACTAATTGCGACCTTAATGTTTAATCTGCTGTGGTCTTCTTGTGCTCTTGGGCAGGTCTACCATAGGATCAGCCGGGGCCTCAGCAGCAGCCTTCATTTCTCCAGTTATACTTTGTTGTGGATGATGACAATGAGAGGCACATCCGTTGTGGAACCTACCCAGATGTTAATCCACAACTGGTTAGCCAACTGCAGAAGTTGCTGTGTGAACACAGCAACTATATTCTGGAACTTAAGGCTGCTGTTCATTCTGTTCGTAAGGGCCACAAGGACTCCCAAGTGGTGATTAATGACGATAGGAAGCCTTCTGGAGAGCACCGAGGTCGTTTCAGTGCCCCCATGACTACAGAAGTGTCTGTTCTCATTGTTGGCCAGGATTTTGAGAAGAGAGATATAGTTCGTTCATAGCAGAGACAATAGGTTGTTACGAATCAGTGAGACGCACCATGTCTATGATGCTCTCCAGTACCCTCTGATCTCCTGCCATGGAGAAGATGGTTATTACAACAACATAACTCAGTGAGAACCAAACACCAAAGTTCCTCTTAAGGAGACTGTCGCTGCTGCTGCCTTTTACAGCTACAAGATAATGGAGCATGATGGCGAAGAATGCTACCTACTACTGTTCCAGTTCTGTAGCAAAGGACAGACTAGTTTTTCTATCAATTTTTTTTTTAAATTAACATTTATAGGCCGCCCTTTTCCCTGAGGGGACTCAGGGCGGCTTACATAAAATCAGGGGAGGGAAATACAAACAATAACGTAGACAAACATAGAGTAAAATAATGAGCAACATTCATTCATCATTCGGGAGGGGCAATTATCTTTGTCCCCAGGCCTGACGGGCTAGCCAGGTTTTAAGGGCTATGCGGAAGGCCTGGACGGTGGTGAGAGTACGAATCTCCACGGGGAGATCATTCCAAAGGGTCGGAGCTACTACTGAAAAGGCTCTCCTCCTTGTAGTTGCCAGCCGGCACTGGCTGGCAGATGGTATTCGGAGGAGGCCCAATCTGTGAGATCTAATTGGTCGCAGGGAGGTAATTGGCAGAAGGCAGTCTCTCAAGTACGCAGATCCACTACCATGGAGGGCTTTATGGGTGACTAGTAGCATCTTGAAGCGCACCCGGAGATCGACAGGTAGCCAGCGCAGCTCGCAGAGGATAGGTGTTATGTGGGTGAACCGAGGTGCACCCATGATCACTCGCGCGGCCGCGTTCTGGACTAGCTGAAGTCGCCGGATGCTCTTCAAGGGCAGCCTCTATCAACCTTATCAGTTTCTGCCTCCATATGTTCCATTTCCATATCCAAAACATTTATTCCCCAAAAGCTGCTCCCTTAACGTTTTCCTCTAGAGCCTCAGGATCAGCTCTAAATTTCAAGGAGAATTCTTTCCCTATCCATTACAGTAAAGCCAGGTTATCCAATTCTGTTTCCAATTCTTTGCTGTGAACCTCTATCTTACTCACTAAAATTTCCACTCTGTCATTAATTTGTTCTATCTCTCCAAATATTTGCTTTATAAAACTTTCAACCTTTTAAACATCATATCTCATATTCTCATATTCTTTACATATTTTGCATCCATTTTTCTTGTCCCAAAACAATCCATTTTATCTCCATCTGGCCAACTTCATTTCCCATCTGCTCAAAATATTTCTGAAGCACAAATTGTGTAATTAATTTTTCTGCAGGCTGCTCGTACTTCAGCCTTCTTTTGCCATTTTTCTAGTAGCCATTTCTAATCCATTTTGTAAACAGTGCTGTGGAAGCTGAGCTGGTTCCAAATGAAAGCTAGTTCCAAATCAAATCCACCTCTTATTCCAAATCAAATCTCCCTGCCCAAGGCAGCCTGCAGAGAATGTTGTGAGAGGCTGTGATAGCGTCTTATTCACTAAATATTGGATTTCCACCTTAGATCCAGGCAGTAGTCCAAAATTAGTAGACCAGCAATTGAAAAGGTTGCATCCATCACTTAGTTGCAAAGCATCACCTTATCCTCAATGGAAGCAGAGAATGGCTGCTTCAATCCATATTTATTTATGCTCCTTGCATAGTCTTAGTAACGCATTGGAAATGATGGAAGGTCGGATGTAAAAATACAATTCTGTTATTTTTCAGATTTAGAGGAACACCATGGTGAGGGGAAAGGAGAAGGTATGTATGCTTTTATAGTCTTTTCTCTTATCAAAATATTAATTTAATTGTCTCAGCAGTCAGTTTCAACCACATATTATCCCACTGATCTATTTATATATTGAATAATTTTTCAGCCCATTTGATCATGCATTCTTCCACTTGCTCTTCTTTTGCCTCCTATTTCTGTCAATGCTTATACATTTTAATAACATGTTCATTATTAATAAATATAAATATTTTAAATTCAGACTTAATCTTTTATTCTTACTTATTGCTGATCTACAAAATGCTTCTTGTGCTAGAAGAACCTAAAAATGTATTTATTCTATACTCTAAGAATAGCTTGCCTAACATAATGCTCTTTAAAATCTACATTCAGCTGAGTTTTATTATATCATGTATACCTGTGCCGGCCAAATCTCAGATGATGCCCTTCTAACTATGCACTGAGGAAAGGCTTCTTTTTAGCCCTGCTTCCATAAAGCCCAGATTGGTAGATGGCTGCAGTGATGGTTGTCCTTCTGGAACTCTATCCCATCTCCACACAGGATCTTTGGAGTTCAGTCAGAGTGACCATCGGATTCTTGGTCGCTTCTCTTACTAAGGCCCTTCTCTCACGATTGCTCAGTTTGACCGGGTGACCAGTTCTTGGAAGGGTTCTGGTTGTGCCAAACATCTTCCATTTGAGAATTATGGAGGCCACTGTGCTCTTAAGAAACTTCAATGCAGCAGAAATTTTATGGTAGTTCTGTGCCTTGTAGTAATTCTGTCTCTGAACTCTGTAGGCTGTTTGACATCATGGCTTTTGCTCTGCTACTGTATGTTTTGTCAGCTGTGATGCCTTCTATAGAGAGACGTCTACCTTTCCAAATCATGTCCAATCAATTTAATTTACTACCACTTGATTCCAGTCGAGCAGAGATGGGTCACTAGCCAGTAGTGGAAATAGCGAATGGTCCACCGAACTGGTACGGACAGCAGGATCACCATGCCCCGAACTGATTCCCCGGTTGTCACAGCATGTTTATTTTCACATTCTTAGGGTTCTGCGCATGCAGAGACCTATTTACTTGCAATTATGCTTGCGTACGGATTGCATGTTAGGTGCAGATATGGACAAATTGCAGGAGCTTCAAAACGGCAGTAACGTCGGCAGAAACCCACCCCTGAAGTCAAGGTATAGAAACATGTCAGCAACAATCAAGAGAATGGGAGGCATTGAGCTAAATTTCACGTCTTGTTGCAAAGGGTCTTGTTACGTACGGATGTACATTGTTAAATTTACATGTTTTCATGTGCTCACCGGGGATTGGTTGCCCAACCCCCAGGAAGTTTAAACAAGTGTCACTGGCCGGCTGGGAATTGTGACCCGGTACGAATTCATCAACGCAGGAGAAATGATGAAGGACCGGATCATCCTAGGAATGAGAGACCTCTCCTTGCAAAAGAAACTGCTAATCAGAAGGGGAGTCTCATTCAAGGACGTAGTCGAAGAAACCCTGGCAGCTGAGTCGTCGGATAACTCGGCATGTAAGGAAAACCAGTGGGGTACACCAAACATTCAGGGAACCCGACTGGGCATCTGAAGTTCCAGAGTATGACAATGAAGGGGATGATGCCGATGCCATCCACCGCGTGTACCCAGAGAGGAGACAAAGCGCAAGGGACATAGAGGGCAGGCAGCCATGTTGCCCAGGCTGCATGGGATTCCATTCAAGAGTGGCGTGCCGTTTCCGGGAAGTCATCTGCTGCAGATGCCAGTGGAAAGGCCACATTGCGGAGGCGTGCAGAGCATCTCAGCCCACCCCATCCCATCCATGACCCACGGCTCCATAGGGGAGACAAAACAATCCACGACCCGGCCAACAACGGAATAAGCGGAGAGATGAACAGCCCAGAGGTAGATCCATCACACCACTGAGGGCCACTCAGACGCCTACGAAGGCGAAAAGTTCCATGCCAAGGTGACCATGTAAGGGGGACCATGCAAGATGGAGCTGGACACAGGATCATATTTTACAATCGTGTCCTGGCAGATCATTAAGAAATTGAACCCAACAACCAGCAAGAAGCTCCTCAAACCACCAAACATCCAGCTCAACTAGGGGAACCATATCCAAGTCCTAGGAAGAATGGAGGTCAAATTCCAGGGCCGTCTACCCCTCACGGTTGTCACCAGACACTGACCATTCCTACTGGGAGTGGAATGGTTCAAGCCCCTGGGGCTAGACATCACTGGCCTGCTGACAATCACTGGCCACTGATGCGCATGTGCGAGAACCAAGATGGCTGCGAGGCTTTGCTCGTCGTGAGCTTTTCCGACGAAAATGCCTAAAAAAACCTCCGGCAGCAATTCTAAACTAGAGAAAGAAGGTTTGCCCGGGATGCTTAAGATTCTGGGGACCCAGGAAGATCAGCCAGCGGTAGGGGTTGCCACTTTGGGACGACCCTGGACGACGCCGGCTCCAGCGACTCTGGCGGTTTCCGTGTTTTACCAGCTTTTCCGGCTGTTCCGGCTGTCTGACAACGAGGGAAAGAATCCCAGCCGGATAACAGCGACGGCGCTCCTCGGAGGCTTTGTCGCCTATTCCATCTCCCTGTCCTATCGACTAGCGGCGAGGACGGCAAGGACGAGGTCTTGGGGAGACCGCCCCTGTGCTGTGCAGACCGTGGCGATTCCAGTAATTTCGGAGGCTCCGGTGATTTTAGTACTACTTTGGCCGTTTGATACCGAGGAGGCAGGCTTTACTCTGAGAACAGCAGGAGCGTTCCCTGGCCATTTTAGTGCCTGTTTCACCTTTTCGCTTTGCCTGCCTCTGACGGTGAGATTTTGGGAACTCCCTGGGGTGGTTTTACCCCCAGAAAGAAGACCCTTGGGCTGGGCTACCGTTGAGACTGCGGGTGGACAGATGATGGCGGCATTGGGCGTCCTCATTGAATCCCCGCAGCATTTTTTAACTAACAGTGCCCAGCTGGCTGAACTTCCGGTTTCCTCCACAAACGGACAAACAAACCGACATTACTTTAGAGGACGTGGATTGGGGTTGGGTGCCTGTAGAGACTGCCCAATTTATGGGACTGACTGTGACTGCCATCATCACAACTCTCACAGACGCCCTCCCCTCCTCCCTGCCTTTCCCCGTGGCTTAGCCTTCGTTCTTAACATCACTATTGTCTTGGTTCTAACATCATTATTGCTGACTGTGAAGCCATCTGTGGAGAACTATTTGACCTCCCCCGGAACTCGCAATTTTAATAGAACTTTCGCGCATTTTATAACTTTTTCCTTTCTTTCTCCTTTCTTAACAAATCCCCTTCTCTTCCCTTTCCCCTCTTCCTTTCTCTACTTCTAAATCTCAAATTTTTAAACAGGTATGCTGAGTATATGGGATTGTATGTGAGTGTGTGTGTGACCCACTTTTATTGTTGTTACTGTTGTATTTGTGTATTTTAATAATTATGTGGGGACTGGTTGTGTGAGTGTTTGAGTATGCTTGATTCGGAGGACCTGCTGGGGAAGGCGGGGGGTACCGGGGTGGTTGGGGGGACCATGGCCACAGGAGTGGGTCGGAGCATTGCGGTCATGACAGGGAGGGGCAGATATGGCGGGGACTTTAGGGCTAGCCATTACCGGGGAAGGAGGGTTCGCTACATTACAGAGATCCCTCCTTCCGGCCCTATGAGTCCCACTCCAAGACCAGATGGCGCGAGTAGCCAGGACCCTGGTCTCAGGCTGCTGTTGCTAAATGCCAGGTCTGTTATTCACAAGGCTCCTCTCGTCCGGGACTTAATTGTTGACGAGAGGGCAGACCTGGCATGTATTACTGAAACCTGGCTGGGCACAGAAGGAGGAGTCCCCCTTGTAGAGATGTGCCCAGAGGGATTTCAGGTGCTTCATCAGCCGAGAGCCCAGGGAAGGGGTGGCGGTGTGGCTATTGTTATCCGGGAGTCTTTGTTACCTCGTAGGGTCCCTGCTCCGGAGCTTGTCGGGTGTGAGTCCCTGCTGATAAAGTTGGACCTCAAGGGTCAAGTGGGTTTGCTGCTAACGTACCTGCCTCCCAACTGCGTTGCAGCATCCCTCCCCTGGCTCCTCGAGTCAGTAGCCGAGCTGGCAGTTGAGCTCCCCAGGCTTATAGTTCTGGGGGACTTTAACTTGCCATCGCTCGGTGAACGCTCTGACGGGGCGCAGGAGTTCATGGCCTCCATGACAGCCATGGGCTTGACCCAGGTAATTCGGGGCCCAACCCATACAGCGGGTCACATGCTCGACCTCGTATTCCTCTCGGAGCAGTGGATGTGTGATCTTGGTCTGAGGGGTAATGAGATCATACCCCTGTCGTGGTCAGACCACTGCCTACTGAGGCTTGACTTCCGGAGGCCAAACCCCCACCGTAGGGAGGAGGAACCGACCAGGTGGTTCCGCCCCAGGCGACTTATGGACCCTTTGAGGTTCCAGATGGAGCTTGGGGTAATTCCTGACGCTCTCGCCCACAGTTTGGCGGAGGCTCTGGTTGCCGCCTGGCATTCGGCGGCATCGGAGTCTCTTGACTGGATTGCGCCACTACGGCCCCTCCGGGTCAGTGGATCCCGGAGACCTCCTTGGTTCACCGAGGAACTCCGGGAGAAGAAGCGCCGGAGGAGACGCCTAGAGCACCTGTGGAGGTCCGATAAGTCCGAGGCGAACCGAGCACTTCTGACCACCTGCACCAAGGATTACATCCGGGCACTAAGAGCCGCCAAAAGAACGCATATCTCCGCCTTGGTTGCGTCCGCAGAGTCACGCCCAGCCGCCCTGTTTAGGATCACCTGCTCCCTCCTTAATAAGAGGGATGTGGGAGACCCCTTGCAGGGTAGGGCTGAGGACTATGCCCAGTTCTTGGCGGACAAAGTTGCTCGGTTTCGGTCGGACTTGGACTCCACCGCAGTAGATCCAGCCGAGACACAGGGGGATTACTTAGCAAGCCATCTCTGGGTTGAGTTCCAGGATGTTGCCTCCGGGGATGTGGACAAGGCCATTCGAGCTGTAAGTGCTTCCACCTGTATTCTGGACCCGTGTCCCTCCTGGCTGGTTGCCAACAGCAGCGAGGTGACACATGGCTGGATCCAGGCGGTCGTGACCGCCTCCCTTCGGGAGGGGCACTTCCCCACCGTACTTAAAACGGCGGTGGTGAGACCCCTCCTGAAGAAACCATCCTTGGATCCAGCCATTTTAAACAACTATCGTCCTGTCTCCAACCTCCCCTTTATCGGGAAGGTTGTTGAGAAGGTGGTGGCCTTCCAGCTTCAACGGGCCTTGGAGGAAGCTAGTTATCTTGACCCCTTCCAGTCCGGCTTCAGACCTGGTTACAGCACAGAAACCGCTTTGGTCGCATTGACCGATGATCTCTGGAGGGCCAGAGATGGAGGCCATGCGTCCATCCTGGTTCTCCTCGACCTCTCAGCGGCTTTCGATACCATCGACCATGGTATCCTTCTGCGACGACTGCGGGAGGTGGGGGTGGGAGGCACTGTTTTGCAGTGGTTCTCCTCTTACCTCTCGGACAGGTCGCAGTCGGTGTTGGTCGGGGGGCAGAGATCGTCCCTGAGGCCCCTAACATATGGGGTGCCGCAGGGCTCGGTCTTATCCCCCCTACTATTTAACATATACATGAAACCGCTGGGCGAGATCATTCGGAGGCACGGGATAAAATACCACCAATACGCGGACGATACACAATTGTATCTGTCCGCCCCGTGCCAACTCAATGAAGCGGTGGACGTGATGAACCAGGGCCTTGAGGCCGTTAAGAGCTGGATGAGCGCTAACAAACTGGTACTCAACCCGGACAAGACCGAGTGGCTGTTGTGCTTTCCTCCCAATAATTTGGCCGACATTCCAACACTCAGGCTGGGGGGTCAAATTTTATACCCCTCAGACAGGGTCCGTAACTTAGGAGTCCTCCTGGATCCACAGCTGACTCTCGACCATCAGCTGTCGGCTGTGACCAGGGGGGCATTTGCCCAGGTTCGCCTGGTCCGTCAGTTACGCCCCTACCTGAACCGGGAGGCTCTCGCAACAGTCACTCGAGCCCTTGTGATCTCTAGGCTGGAATACTGCAATGGGCTCTACATGGGGTTGCCCTTGAAGAGCATCCGGCGACTGCAGTTACTCCAGAATGCGGCCGCGCGAGTGATAGTGGGCGCACCGCGGTTCGCCCACATTACACCCATCCTCCGCGAGCTGCACTGGCTACCTGTCGGTCTCCAGGTGCGCTTCAGGGTACTGATGACCACCTTTAAAGCACTCCATGGTAGTGGATCTGGATACTTGAGAGACCGCCTTCTGCCGATTACCTCCCTCCGACCGATTAGATCGCACAGGCTGGGCCTCCTCCGGATTTCATCCGCCGGTCAATGTCGACTGGCGACTACACGGAGGAGAGCCTTTTCTGTTGCAGCTCCGACCCTGTGGAACGATCTCCCCGTTGAGATTCGCACCCTCACCACCATCCAGACCTTCCGCACAGCCCTCAAGACCTGGCTCTCCCAGCAGGCCTGGGGATAGGTTTCCAATTTACCTGCCCGAGTGTTGATTGTTGAATGCATGTTGTGGTTTACCATTTTATTTTTGGCCACTTATTGTTTGTCTCTTGTTACTGCACACCCTTCCCTTTGTGATTGTAAGCCACCCTGAGTCCCCTTAGGGAGAAGGGCGGCCTATAAGTCTTAATAAAATGTCAAAAAAAATGTCAAAATAATAATAATAATAATAATAATAATAATAATAATAATAATAGGCCCCTGGGTGGGGCCCGACTAGTAACCAATGCCAAATCCGGCGAAACAACTGGCCGCTGTGATACAATTGTATAATAATAATAATAATAATAATAATAATAATAATAATAATAATAAAAATCAAATCTCTACCCATGACCTGGATTGACCGCTGGAAGGGTTCACAGACGTCTTTGACGGGGGCCTAGGCAAATATACGGGGAAACCCATTTCATTTAACCTAGACCCCCATGTAATCCCCATCAGGCTCAAACCCCGAAGAGTCCCCTTTGCTCTATGGCCCAAGGTGGTTGAGCAATTGGACAAACTAAGCCCAAGGAATCCTTGTGTCAACCGACCACCCGGTATGGGAAACCCCAATAATCACCCCTGTGAAGCCAGATGGTTCTGTCCACCTCTGTGCAGATTACAAGTGTATGCTGAATAAGGCCTTACAGCAAAGCACATACCTGGTGCCAGTTGTGCAACATCTGTTGCATTCCCTAGGAAGCGGGAAAATGTTCGCCAAACTGGACCTGCCCAGGCATACCAACAATTGTCTGTGGACAAAGCCACCGCAGAAGCACAGACAATTGTGACCCACAGGAGGGCTTTCAAATGCACCAGACTGCAGTTTGGAGTCAGCATAGCCCCAGGACTGTTTCAGTGTTTAATGGAGTGGCTATTGTAAGGAATCCCGGGAGTGGTCAGGGGACTCCATAAAGCAGCTTATGGAACGTGTGCGCAAGACTCTGGGGAGGTTCAAGGAGAAGGGACTTAAAGTGAACCCAAAGAAATGTAAAATCCGCATGAGGCAGATGGAGTTCTTGGGATACCTCGGTTCTTGGGAAGCCTTGGCTGCAGTCTCAGGGATCAAGATATTCCATGAGTATGTGTATAGTATACATTTCGAACTCGTCATGGACCATAAGCCACTGCTGAGGCTCCTTGCCAGGAACCAACAAACCCCACCCTATATGTCCCCAAGGATGACCAGATGGGCCATTTTCCTCATGGTATACGACTATGAGCTAATCCACCACCCAGGGAAGGACATCAGCCACATTGATGCACTTAGCCATTGCCCATTACCGGAGCTGGTGGGAGACCCTGCCACCACCACCGCGGTACTGCTAATCAACATTGACCTAGCCAGCCCGGTCACCACCAGGGACATCACCAAGCACACACAAAAGAACAAGGGGTTGCAAAAGGTTCTGAACTGGGTGTTGAGGGGGTGGCCACAGGAGAAGCTGAGTGAGAAGTCCCAGAGCTACCAGAGTAAGCGCACAGAACTATCAATTATCAAGCATTGCTTGTTGTGGGGGGAGAGGCTGTGGAGGCGAGCCATGGAAGCCCTACACGAGGGTCACCCGGCTGAGGCTGACAAAAGAAACCCTCACCTGAATGAGACCAGGAAGCTGGCAGGAAAAGGTCGACCAATTCCTTTTCACCCAACACATCACCCCCATGCGACCACCAACAAAAGCCCAGTAGACCTGTTGATGGGGAGAAGGCCGAGGTCCAGACTTGACTGGTACCACCTGGACTACCTTCCAGAGAACTCCCTGGATTCCGCTTGACCAACCTGAGAGTTCAACATAAACAACCAGCTATTCACCCACAACTACACCGGGTACCCAACTTGGCTGGTGGGCCGAATCGTGGCCGTCACAAAATCGTACCGAGTGGAGCATGCTCAACCACCAGCCGGAAAGCAGATGGGCAGGAACCGGCCCCTCCAAGCCAAGAATATTGATTAATTAGAAAAAATAATAATTTCAACAACTATAGAATCACACTGCAGCATAATACAATAGACAAAGGTAAAGGGGGTCTGAATACTTTCTGAATGCACTCTATCTTTTCTAACTGCTTTACATCTCTTTCCTTAATTATTTTCAAATATCACAGCATTCATATTTTTTATAGTTTTGCCCTAGTATTTTGCTTTAAAACCCATTTCACAGCATTCAAGTTTAATAAAGAAATAAACAATTATTTTTTTAGCCATTTCTAATCCAGTTTGTAAACAGTGCTATGGGAGCTGAGCTAGTTCCAAATGAAAGCTAGTTCCAAATCAAATCCACCTCTTATTCCAAATCAAATCTCCCTGCCCAAGGCAGCCTGCAGAGAATGTTGTGAGAGGCTATGATAGCATCTTATTCACTAAATATCAGATTTCCACCTTAGATCCAGGCAGTAGTCCAAAATTAGTAGACCAGCAATTGAAAAGGTTGCATCCATCACTTAGTTGCAAAGCATCACCTTGACCTCAATGCAAGCACAGAATGGCTGCTTCAATTATCTATATTTATTTAGGGGCATGTACCAATGGTGGGTTTCAATTTTTTTCAATACCGGTTCTTTCGGTGTGGCTTGCTTGATGGGCGTGACTTGGTGGTCATGTGACTGGGTTGGCCTGGCTTGATCATGTGACTGGGTGGTCATTTGAGTGAATGGGCATGGCTCGGTGGTCATGTGACTGGTTGGGCGTGGCCAACTCAATGTTACTCACGTCAAGGGGTGCTTCGCCTGGCCCCTCCCCTCCCCTCCATTCCTTGTCACACCCAGCCTCAACATATCTATAGTTCGGTAAAAATGTTGTTCGCCTTTTTTCAACTTTTATCTACATGTTATAGATGTACCTTCATGGACCACCGAAAGAAAGAAATGGCTTACATGCTTTGCCCAAGAGTGTAATAGACAACAGGCTTTTAAGGGGCTGCCAGAAAGAAGGGCGGGACTATGTATGGCAAAATAAGAAGTAATGGATGGAAACAGAACAAAGAGAAGCAACCTAAAACTAGGGAGAAACTTCCTCACAATGAGAACCAATATAGGTGCAGAAATATTTCAGCCATAATTTCACATATAAAATAATCATTTATGTAATACAACTTGCATATTGTTCAAAATAGTAATTAATATTATGGCTGATATTGGATAGCAAGCCTAAAAGTCAAAGATCACAAGGCATTCAGTATTCAGACATTCAAGTTATGTCTGCCACGCTCCCTAATAGCTTGTCCACACGCATCTGCCCACAGACATGCACGCTCATGCTTGATAGCTCCCACAAGCCTCCAAACGCATGTTGGCTATCTTCATTGTAGTGATCTAAGGATCCTAAACCTTTTCTCTTATTTCGATCAAGGAGAAGGAAGACAGAGGTCCTAGCAGCCATTCTCTTTTTCACATGGTAGATAACGGGAAGGAAAGTTACGGTTTTGCAGGAAACTCTACGGTCAGTAATCAGCCAGAGTAAAGTAGTCCAAGGATCACTACAAGGCCAGTTAAGATACTTTGCAGACTGAGGACCCAGCTGCATATGGGTTGGGTAGTCCATGCAGAGCTCTAGATTCTTCAATTCTGGGTTTTTAATGACATAAAAGATAAAACTCCAGGGGAAGAAGTATATTGTATTTTTGAATATACATGGTGTTTTTTTTTTAATTAACCTGTGTCATGTTCTAAAAACTATAATATAGGATGAATGTTCATTTGGACTAAGAAGATAAAATGGCTCCCAAACCACCTCCCAAACCACCACATAGGTTGCTTATGCTCTTCTGATTTCCTACCACTTTCTAGAAAGCGTTGCAGATGCTGCCTCCTTTTCCATAACGTCTCCATTGAGGTTAAGTCCAGAGAATGTATTCTCCCAAACTATTCAATTCCATAGAAAGATTGTTTCAGGGGCCTAAGTGCAAGGACAAAGGGAGGGGTCCTGTGCCTGGAATGCATGAGACCACCTTGCAGGAAAGAGGAGGGGTCAGGGGAAAAGGAAGGCTCACCCTCACAAATGATTAAATGACCCATTTGTCTTCTTTCAGCGCCAAAGAATGTTTTCCAGCGATTCGGTGACTACCTGGATTCAGATCGAGGCAAAACATTAACTATAATACTGGTCCCAGTCTTCTTTGTTCTGGCGGTGCGGATGACCTATCTGTGTAAGTTGTCTTCTTTCAAGAGATTGAGAAAAGCTTCGTTTGAAGGTCCTGTTGAACATGCTTAAACAGGAGCACTGATTTTCTCCCCATGCCCCAAAGGCTCTGTATTCTAGTCCTTTGAGTATAAACTGAGAGCAAACCCCACTTCTTACTTGCACTGATGATGTTACCTAGTTAGGTCACGAAATGTTTTCAAGGAAACAACCAAGCTCAGAGAGCACTAAGGACCTCTCATTTCAACCCTGAGCTGCAAAAGTTCTCCTTTATTGCTACCATTCGATTTCAACGAATTAGGCCAGGAGACCATTAAGTTTCTCTCATTCTCACTCAGGAAAACTTTATTGGCTCTGCTTTGCCTGCTTAGGGAAAAATAGTTTTGGTGATATTTTAGTAACTTCTTTTCAACTTCTTTGTAAATCAACATCCCAAATCCTCTGACACTTGTACCAACTACAATGACACAATTTCCCTTTTGAAAAGCATCCTAAATGAGGTGGCTAATAATATCACAACATAACAACATAAGGCAGTAATGATGAGCACAAAGAAGCATCTCATCCAATGCAGATTTGTCTATTCTGTGGGCGTGGCCTATTTTAGTTTAGTTTAGTTTATTTATTTGTATGCCGCCCTTTTCCCTGGGGGAACTCAGGGCGGCTCACAATCAAAAAGGAAGGGGGGGATAGACTTTTACATATAAGACAGTACATGATTAAAACGCAACATTCATACCATTCGGGCGGATTACAATCTTTAACCCCAGGCCTGACAAGATAGCCAGGTTCTAAGGGCTGTGCGGAAGGTCTGGAGGGTGGTGAGGGTACGAAGCTCCACGGGGAGATCGTTCCATTGGGTCGGGGCTACCACTGAGAAGGCTCTCCTCCGCGTGGTGGCCAGTCGGCCTGGGGCTAAAACAATCCCGGGCAGTCAGTTCCAGCTCTTCCTTCCCCGAGCATGTCCTGTTGCTGCTGCTTTTGGTGAATCCGGCTCAGCAGCGATGGCAAGAAGTAGCTGCCAAAAATGCTCTCAGCGATGGCAAGAGCCCCGCTGCCCAGCCGGATTCACCAAAAGCGGCACCAGAAGCAACGGGACATGCTCAGGGGAGGGAGAGCCGGAATTGACTGTCCGGTACTATGCTTCAGCTGCTGCTGCCAATTCTACTGCTGCTGCACCCACTAGAGACTCCTTCCTCGCCACCACTTTGTTTTGAGCCAAGAAAGCGACACCTCTGATGGGCTGTCCCCGGATGACACCTGAGGCTGCCTCGCCATGTCTGTCGAAGGAAGGAGGCAGGGATCTGGCCGACGCTTGCCCCTTCGCCGCTTTCCCAGCCAGCCACCCAGCTAAGCATGGCAGGCAAGACTGAAGCTGGCGGCCACAGTGGCAGCAGTGGCAAGCAGTAAGGGAAGTGAGCACCAGCCAGCATCCCTGCCTCCTTCCTCTCTCCGCGGCCGGAGAGAAATCAGGGGGAGAGAGGGAGGAGAAAACCAAGCTTCTGCTAGGGACAGCCTTCTCCTTCCTCTCCCCCGCTGATTTCTCTCTGGCCGCGCTCGTGGAGGAAGGAGGGAGGGAGGGATGCTGGCTAGCGTTTGCTTCACTTACCATGCGCCACTGCCACCCCTGCAGCCCGCTGGCTGCAGCCCCACCTGCCCTGCTTAGCTGGGTGGATGGCTGGGAAAGCGGCAAGGGAGAAATCAGGGGGAGAAAGGGAGGAGAAGGCCGTCCCTAGCAGAAGCTGGGCTTTCTCCTCCCTTTCTCCCGATTTCTTTCCAGCCATGCTCATGGAGGAAGGAGACAGGGATGTTGGCCAGGGCTCGCTTCATTTACTGCTCGCCACTGCCACCCCTACAGCCCGCCGGCTGCAGCCCCACCAACTGGACAGACAAAGGAAGTGGGTGGGCAGAGCAAGCATGATGTGGATGGGTGGGGCAAGATGGTGACCGAGCGGTGACTCGGTGGGGGGAGTGAGTGGGGACAGGCCAGGGGATCATCACTGTACTGGTACGGGGGTGTGGCCAGGCCCCATCACCAACGGTATGCAAACGTACGGCTGATTTCTGCTACCGGTACGCCCGTACTGGTGCATACCGGGAGTAACCCACCTCTGGACCAGAAGAGATAAAATCAGAAATGAGCCCATAAGAGAATTGGCACAGAACCAATCTTAAGCTACATTTAAAAAACAGCCAAAAAAGTGGTTTGCTCACTTGGAGAGGATGTCGTGGGATTCCATACCTTACATGACATATACAAAAAGAGGAGAAGGTCAAAGAACATGAGGCAGACCCAGAAAATGGAGAGACACCATCAAAGACACATGACCACAGTGTTAAAATTAATTAATTAAATTTAATTTATTGAATTTATAGGCCGCCAAATCCCGGAGGACTCCGGGCGGCTTACAGAGAATAAGAAAAGAAAAAACAAACAAAATAAAATAAAAATAAAGATTAAAATTCTCCAACATGCATACATTCAAATTGGGGCTGGACCCTACATAATAAGATCAACAGCCCCAGGCCTGCCGGAACAGCCAGGTTTTAACAGCTTTTCTGAAGGCCATGAGGGTGGGTGAGGTCCGGACCTCTGGGGTAGCTAATTCCAGAGGGTCGGAGCAGCCACAGAGAAGGCCCTCCTCCGAGGCCCCTCCAGCCGACACTGTCCTGCTATCCTAAGGAGGCCCACCCTGTGGGATCTTATCGGCCGTTGGGAGATATGCGGCAGTAGGCGGTCTCACAAATACGCTGGTCCTGAGCCATGTAGGGCTTTAAAGGTAATGACCAACACCTTGAATTGCATCCGGAGACCAA
The DNA here is from genome assembly GCF_009769535.1 of Thamnophis elegans. Classification (NCBI taxonomy): domain Eukaryota; kingdom Metazoa; phylum Chordata; class Lepidosauria; order Squamata; family Natricidae; genus Thamnophis; species Thamnophis elegans. The sequence continues at coordinate 2,090,722 of NC_045549.1, read as the reverse complement.
TTGGCAGCCAGTGCAGCTCACGGAGGATAGGTGTAATATGGGTGTATCTCGGTACACCCAATATCGCTTGCGCGGCTACATTCTGGACTAGCTGTAGTCTCCGAATGCTTTTCAGGGGTAGCCCCATGTAGAGCGCATTGCACCCCGATCCAAGTAGGGCCACAATTGATGCACCAGGCGAACCTGGGCAAAGGCCCCCCTGATCACAGCCGACAAGTGGTGTTCCAGTGTCAGCTGTGGATCCAGGAGGACTCCCAAATTGCGGGCTCTCTCTGAGGGGTGTAAGTTTTCACCCCCCAGGATCAAGGATGGACTGTCTGAACTGTCCTTCAAGGGCAGCATCCACAGCTATTCGGTCTTGTCGGGATTGAGTACGAGTTTGTTTACCCCCATCCAGATCCTGACAGCTTCCAGGCATCGGCACATCACGTCCGCCGCTACACTGAGCTGGCACGGGGCAGATAGATACAGTTGTGTATCATCTGCGTATTGATGGTACTTTATCCCGTGCCGTCGTATGATCTCACCCAGCGGTTTCATGTAGATGTTGAATAGGAAGGGGGACAGGACCGAACCCACAATTGAGGGGCCTAGGGGTCGACCTCTGTCCCCCGACCAACACTGACTGCGACCTACCAGAGAGGTAGGAGGAGAACCACCGTAAAACGGTGCCTCTCACTCCCACCTCCTCCAGCTATTGCAGAAGGATACCATGGTCGATAGTATCGAAAGCCGCTGAGAGGTCAAGAAGCACCAGGATAGAGGAGTGCCCTCTATCCCTAGCCCGCCAGAGATCATCGGTCAGAGCGACCAAATTATGGTTGAGGCCACCAGAAGAGCAAGAAGCTTCCTCAGTTCTGAAGAAGAGAACGAGAAGAGGAGGAGAAGCGGAACATCTTCAAAGAAAACACCAAGAAAGTCCAGTTTCTTGGACCTTCCAGGTGGAAAAAGCACCTTTGGCCCTGGATTTCATTGTACTACTTTTATTCTTATGTTCCATCATTTGACTTTTCAAGAGTTGCATCCACCTGAATGATGGATCCAAATGGATTAGATAAAATTCAGGTTGTCCTCGACTTACAAGGGTTCATTTAGTGACTGTCTGAACTTACAATAGCATGTTTTCACACTTATGACCATTGCAACCTCGTCATGGTCACTTGATCAAAATGCTTGGCAACTGGCTCATATTTATGATGGTTGCAGTGTCCAGGGGTCATGTGATTACCTTTTCTAACCTTCTGATGAAGTCGATGGAGAAGACAGATCCACTTAACAACCATGTTACCAATTTAACAACTACAGTGATTCACTTAATAACTGTGCCAATAAAGGCCGTAAAACTGACTTAATAAATGGTTCACAGCTATAGAAACAACAGAATTGGAAGAGAGGGACCTTGGAGCCTTCTAGTCCACCCCCCCCCCCCCCTCAGTCAGGAAACCCTATAGAAATGGTTGTCCAATCTCTCCCAGTATTGGAGCATTCAAAACTTTTGGAGGCAAGACTTTCCGCTGATTAATTGTTTTAACAGCAATTCAAAGACTACCTGTCATAATTAATCAAACCAACATTGGGCAATGAGGGGACAAGTTCAGAAGAATTATTCTCTTCAAGAGGTTTTTTTTCCTTTATACCTCTGGAAAACCGGAGGGAAGGTGCTGCACATGTCGAGAGCCAACCTCTTCTGCAGGGCAGACCGTGAGGTGTTGACCACCAGGTTGTCACAAATAATAATAAAAATAATAGTATATTCAGTTATAACCATTGGGATGGGAGCTTAACCCCCAACTTCTTCTCCTTTCCCTTTTATAGACAACATTGAAATAAAAAAGGATGAGCAACATATAAAAGCAGTGACTTCAATTCTACAATTTGCTGTGACTTACGATCCAAGTTTACGTGGCAAGAGTGGTAAGCAAGGAGCCAGCAGTTCAGAAACAGCTGCTTGATTGCAATACAACGGGGCAGCTTTTAAGATCGGGCTCGAGAAGGTGCAACTAGGTTATGTCCAGTTGAGAGACTGGAGTAACATCCTGTTGCACATGGCCCTGAGGCAAGATTCACGGAAACATGATCCCTCCGTTGAATGAGCTGCCAACGTAATAAATCCAATGTTTTCTGAGGTCGGCCCCCACCCCGATCTGCCTGTTGAAGAGATCATCCTCAAAGGTCTAAATGTGGAGCAATAATTATGGATGAGGATTTTGCAGATCTCATGTTCGTTAACTGTCCTTCATTCAAAATCTTCCACGATTCCATCTTCTTCTCTCATGGTCTCTTTAATCAAATTTATAAGAATTGGGACATGATTTGATACTTACTATAGATTTTTACTGCACATCTCTTGACTTAAATTGCTGTATGTTTTTAGACTTGGAAATTCTTGCTGCGGTTCATCTGCTTACACTGCGTCTGTTGAACTGGACCTTAAAGAACGAAGAGCTACAAAGGGAACTGGGTAAGTTAATCAAGTCTGCAATCCTGTAGAATAAGCAATTGGAAATTCCCTTTCCTGAAGCATTTCTGGAATCTCAAAGTGGTCTATAATCTTTAATTTCAAATATCTAACCAAAGTTTATGATACCTGATGCTTCCAAATAACTAGTAAGTTTTTTTTCAAGCAAAGGTTTTTATTTTTTGTTACAAATTTTAAATTCTTTAGTAAACAAAGTGTTGCCTGGGTTTTCCCCTTTTACATTCTCTCATATACCGGTACATAATTCATTTTACATCATATTACAATTCCAATTTTAGTCATATTATTTTCTTCCCATATTTTCCATCTTAAACTTCATTTTTTCTTAACACTTTAACAATATCATTATTTGCCTCTTCAGAAGTAAACCAAATTTATCATTTCATTTTCCATCTATTATACTATTTTCTGTAGGTAGCATATATTCTCAAATTCAATTCTCTTATAATAAGCATTTTACCTAATTAGTTATCAACAATTAATAATTTTAATATTATTTTCTCACATCTTTATTAGCTACATATCATTAACAGTATTAACATATTCCATTTTATTCTACTAATATATCCCTTCTTTCCCTTCCTCCTTTTCTAACCATTTTCTCTTAGTTCATTTCTTACTCTTTTTAATTTTCCACTTTTCATCAATTTTCTGGTTGTCCTTTTATCCCATGTTCTTATATTCCTTTCCCCCCTTTTTTTCTTTCTGTATTATGTATTATGTCTTCTGCATCTTTTCTATCACTTTTCGATAGATTATTTGAATAACCCTCCCCAAGACTTCTCTTTTTTGCTTCCCACTATTTCTCTCTGTTTTTGAATTGTTCCTTTTTCCCCCTCTCTTTTCTTTCTGTGCTTCTGTAAATCTCGATAGAATTATCTAACTGGTTTTTATTTTCAACTTTTTTTTTACAATATTAACTTTTTGCTTCCCAATTGTGTTCCTCTTTGCCAGTTACTCTTCTATTTCCTGTTCTATGTGTTTCAAAAGTTTTTCTGGTTCTTTATTACTTTTTAGCATTGTACATGCAGCTTTTAACATTTCAAGTAGTTCTTCATACATCCCACACTCCATGTTCAAATTTAACAAACTTTTAATGTGAGAGGGATCTTGGAATCCTAGGGGACAACCATTTAAATATGAGCCATCCAGGTGCAGCAGCTGCCAAAAAAGCCAACACAGTTCTATGCTGCATAAACAGAGGGATAGAATCAAGATCACGTGAAGGGTTAATACCATTTTATAATGCCTTGGTACGGCATTCAGTTTTGGTCGCCACGATGTAGAAAAGATGTGGAGACTCTAGAAAGAGTGCAGAGAAGAGCAACAAGGAGGATTAGGGGACTGGAGGCTAAAACATATGAAGAACGGTTGCAGGAACTGGGTGTGTCTAGTTGAAAACCATTAATCAGTGGAACAACTTGCCTCCAGAAGTTGTGAATGCTCCAACACTGAAAGTCTTTAAGAAGATGTTGGATACCCATTTGTCTGAAGAGGTGTAGGGTTTCCTGCCTAGGCAGGGGTTTGGACTAGAAAACCTCCAAGGTCCCTTCTGACTCTTCTATTCTATTCTATTCTATTCTATTCTATTCTATTCTATTCTATTCTATTCTATTCTATTCTATTCTATTCTATTCTATTCTATTCTATTCCCTTTATATTTTACCACAATTAATTAAGACCCTCTTCTTGTTCCCAATTTTTCCAGTTTTAATATCCAGTCCCAAAGTAGCCCAGTCCACTTCCAAAAAAAAAATTTACTTTCTTCCTCAGCCGTAAAAAAACCAAAGTCAAACAATAGGGAAGGACCATAAACTCCTTAAAAATTCTTAGTATATTCCACTTATCTTTCCTGTGGTCAAGATCAGGTTTTGCCGCTGGGCTTTGTTTCAGAGTGTTGCTGTACTTTCTCTCCTCAGTAGGTGGCTTTTGCGATCCCACAATATGACCAAATCAATAACTTGTCAAAGTTTCCAGAAACCAAAAACTCTAAATGCACACAGAAAATTTGTTCTTTTTTCTCCGAGTCTTTCCCTTTTGTTCTTTTAGACTTCTCCAATTCCAATTATATTAACCAAAATCTTCTTGGGCTGACACTTTTTCCTCCCCCAGCCTCCGTATTCCAAGTATCAATTAGCTGCTACTTTTAAGCAGCTAATTTAAGCTCTGGAAAAAAAATAATTAAGCATCAAATTTAGATTCCTTTACCATTGAGTCGGCCGATCCCAACACTCCGTCTAAACACTGCTCCTGCTCCAAACTCAGTCCGGTTGCCCTGGCTTCAGAGTGGCCATTGAAAGAAGGCCTCCATCCCCACCGTTGATCTGGAGAGCTTGTTTCCGACCTGCCACAGAGCTTGCCTTGCTCATAGCGATCGTTCAAAATGCCTCTCCTGCTTCACCATCCCTTCAGGACAGTTCTGGTCCGAAGACCTCCTGACAACGGTTTGCCAGTTGGGTTTTTTGTGAAGCCCCTTCGGGCTTGTTTTCCCCAGCTGCCCGGTTTCCTCCCAAATAACTAGTAACTTTTCAACAAAATGTTCACATTTAGGGGGGTTATTTTTATAGAAAGAAATCTGTACAAAAGGAACTGTGGGTATAGAGACAAAACTTACCAAATAAGTAGTACATTTTCTCTCTATAACTGCAGTTCCTTTTGCACAGATTTTTTTCTATAAAAATGACCCCCTAAATATGTCACCGAGGATTGCATTACTCTTACTGGTGGAAAAATGTGAATGTAAATTTGATAATGGTAGCTAGATTAGGGATGACTCAATATTGGGGACAAAATTGGGATATTCAAAAAAATGAGTGGTATAATGAAATTTGGAGTATGGCAACAAATGATAAATTAACAATGGAAATTAGATTTTGAAAAGGGATGATTAAAGCAAACAATTATAATAAAATATGTTGGGGATTTTATAAAAAGTGTTAGTGGAAGTCATAGGGAATAAACCTACTCAAGAATATATGTTGTTTTGGAGGGGATAAGGGCACAATTGGAATATATTGTATATATTTCAGTTGTTTTGAAGAAGAAAAAATGGTCTCTGGGGAAGGTGCACTGTAACATTTGTATTTATTTCCTTTTTTGTATTAAGATATATATATATTATTTAAAAAGTGGAACAAAGAAAGGCAGCATTGGCAAATATTTAATAATCCTGAAACATTGTTCAGGGTAAGATTATTATTATTATTAGCTATTATTAGTTATCATTATTATTATTCGCAACAACAGAATTGTATCACAGCGGCCAGTTGTTTCGCCGGATTTGGCATTGATTACTAGTCAGGCCCCACCCAGGGGCCTAGGACGTCATAATGTATTTTCGTAATATGCGTGCAGATCCAAGTAGTGCGGCTTTTTGCATTTGACTGATGGTGATTTTGTCAATTTTTAATTGTTTTAAATGTAATTCCAGTGCTTTTGGAATAGCACCCAGTGTGCCGATTACCACTGGAATTACCACTGCTGGTTTGTGCCATAATCATTGAATTTCGATTTTTAAGTCCTGGTATCTTGCGATTTTTTTCATGTTCCTTCTCGCGACCCTGCTATCACCTGGTATTGCGATGTCTATGATTGTGACCTTATTTTTCTCAACCAGTGTGATGTCTGGTGTATTATGCGCCAGTATTTTGCCTCCACACCCAACCGATGTGCTCCACAAACGTTCCTGCTCACTAGCTCAAAAGGGCCCTCGCTGTTTCTCCAGGCAGCCCTCGCCCCTCCGTCCAGCCGAATGTCGCTCCTGGCCAGGCAGGCTCCCCGCAGCTGCTCAGAGGCTCGCTCTCCTCCTCGTAGCACCGTGAAATCCTTGGGTGGCTCCCAGCTCCTCTGCAATACAGCCAGTCCTTGACTTAGCCTCCACGCAGAGCACCTGAGCGGGCCCCCGTGTTATCCCTCCCCCTTCCTCCTCTGCCGTGCTTTTGAGGAGCCATTTGGCCGCGGGAGCTAGTAGGAAGGCGGCGGAGGGGGGGGAGCAGGGAAAAAGGCCTCATGGCTTCTGAAAAACCGCGGAGGTGGAGGCGGCGGCAGGGGTAACCCAGAGCCCAGCTGAGGTGCTCTGAGCGGAGGGGGAGGCACCGCCGCCGCTGCCATGGGCGCCTGCGGGAGCTTTGGAGGCTTCACCTCGGCTGCAGCGTTGGCGGCAAATCCGGCAGTGCTGTTGGAGGAGGAGAAGGCAGTAGCAGCTATTCCCCTCAGCTTCGGGAGCCTGTGGCAGAAATCACTGCGCGCAGTTTGAAACGGCTGCACGGTGTTTTTTTGCCACATGCGTGGCCGCGCACCTTAGAGGGAACAGTGGTTGTCAACCATTCATCAATTTGACCCTTTTGTAAAATTTCATTCAGTTGCCTGGCCAATATTGCATGTAAACTGGTCAGATATTTGAGCCAGAAACCATGTAATTGTCCTTTCCAGGTGATGTCCAATTCTTTACCTTTTTAACTCAATTTTTGACCATCTCAGTTGTTATTTCTAATACTTGCATTTGTTTGTTGCCAATGCTTTTCTCAAAGTCATGTATCCACTTTGCTTCCTTGTTGTAGTCCTTTGCATTTTCCCACAATTCTTTCCAGAATTCAACTGTGGCCTGTTTTTCTGGTTTTTCACTTTTGGTGTCACCATTCACATTAAGACTTTGATAAAAATGCTGTTGGTCTGATCGAAATTGCTGATTTTGTTTATATTGGATGATTCGTGCCTCATATCTTTCAATTTTTCTAGCTGTTGCTGTTACCCGCTGTTTTACAATCTCTACAGCTTCATTGATGTTTCTTGTATCCAATCTATATCTTCTGATTAGCCGATCTATGGTTTTGTTGTTTTTAAGCCGTTGCTCATGCATGTTCTTTAAATTACTAGCATCTGCCCTTAATTTTTTGATTTTTTGTTCTAAACGGATTTTCCACTTTGGCTTTGATGCTTTTTCTGTTGTGTGACTAGGTACTTTAATTTTAATGCCTAGTTCATTAGTGACTATTACAGCTGCGCTGTACATTAACTGGTTTGTTTCCAAGATGGATCCCGGTTCAATTGTTGAAAACACTGCATTAACCATTTTCATGATAGGGGCCAAAATTTTCTTAGGCACAGTGTCAGCTTCTGCTTTGCTGCTGCTTCAGCTGCCATGAAACGGGAGGGGGGGGGCGTGTATGTGGGAGGGTTTTAATTGATGTGCTGGAGGTCTGCTGCAGGAATGTTCTAGGATGTTCCAGTCGTTGGGGTTTACGCATGCGTACGTGTTTCCCGCCTGCATCAACGGCCTTCACATTCCATCTTGGCCTGTCTTTTTGAAGTTATCTCACACCTGACATTTGAAGGACTTATGATTGGACTGGAGCTTTGATCCTAAGGGGGGGAACGGGCTTTGCCATATATCAATTGCTTTCGCGCCATATTATTCAGATCTTGCTTCACTACTGCTCGCTTACCATTTATAATTAGTAAAAGTACTTTGGATTTCCAACCCATGGAGTCTCTTGGTCTTCTTTCCTAATTATGGAATGGAGTGGGGCGTGACAAGAAGCAAGATCTGAATAATATCCCTTTCCAGGAGATTTACGTCTACCGAGAAGGGACATAATGTCTTCTCCGACCAGAGAAGAGGAAGGCGCCGTGGGAGGGACGGATTCCAGTGAACTGGGACCTCCCGACCTTTCTTTACACCAGCCCAGCCCGTCTGACCGACCTCTGCACGAAGATTTATTTCAACTACAAATTTCCAATCAGCCTGAGCCTTCCCCCCTACCCCGTTGGTCAACTTCAGTGGGGCAAAGAGAATAGAGACAAGCTGGAATGCTGGACTCACCCAGAGACCACCTCAACAAACTTCGCTGGAGCCAGGGGCCGTGAGGAAACCTCAGGCGGGTGATTTCCCTGACTATTGGAGCCAAAGAGGCGATGAAGCTGAATGGAGAAATTATCAACACCAGGGCCCCGTGAGAAAACCACAGCGGAGTGAGTTACCTGATTATTGGGGTCAAACATTTTTGGAGGACAGGAGGGGGGAGGAGGAAAGAGACTGGAGAAGTTGGCAACGTCACCCACGCCAAGATTCTCCCCCACCCCCCCATCGGCCTGTATCACCCCCTGCGGCTAGAGGTTTTGCTGATCAAAGGGGACCTCCCCCCCAGGCCCCCCCTCGACGACATCGGATGGCTAAAATTCCTCCCTTGCCTGTGCGTTTTAATGGTGCTTCAGCCACCCTTCCCTCCTTTCTTATGCAAGTCTTTAACTACATGGAAATATATGGGCGGGACTTTGAATCTGACACTTTAAGGGTCAGAATGGTCCTTTTATCTTTGGATGGTGAAGCGGCTACGTGGTCAACGGCTTTGCATATGTCTGGTTCTCCCCTCTTGGGGAATTTCAACCGTTTTATGGCGGCTTTCCGCCAGCGTTTTGATGACCCGTTAACTGAGAAGCGGAACAAATTAAAGTTTTTAACCTTTGACCAAGACGATAGACCAGTCGCCCAATACATCCAGGAATTTCAATGTCTGTCTCAGTACATGAGAGGCTGGGGGGAGGATGCACTTCTGGACAGATTTGCTGAAGGCTTAAACGCTGACATTTATCAACAATGTGTCAATCGTAACCTGCCGAGGCGTTTAATCACTTGGTTTGCACATGCTGCTGACGCTGAGCTTGACTTAATTCGTCTGCGTTATGCCACTGAAGAAAGAAGGAAGCGGAAAGAAAGAGCTGCCAAGTCCCTCCCCCCTCCTACTACTCAAGCGCTTTCCAAACGCCGAGGCGACGCGAGGGAGCCCCCTTCTGGCCCCTCCAGACCTTTAACATGTTTTCGCTGTGGGAAGCTTGGGCACACCGCCCCCCTCTGTCGGGCGAAATCACCCCTCTCTGCCCAACCCCCTCCCAGACGTGAGGAGAAACCTGCCAGAGGCTCTGAAAAGAAAAAGAAGGAAACGGCTTTCGCTGGGGAAACCAACCCCCCTCCTCTTCCCCAACCTTTGAAGGATGACGCGGATGCTAACTCCTCTTCTTCTGATGACTCAGATGACGACACTTCACCTCACTGGGTGAGTTCAAACAAGGGGCCCCTTCTACTCCCTATTGAATTAAAAGTTCCTCCTGAGGGGACACCTGCCACCCTCCTAGCATTACTGGATTCCGGCTGTTCCCGGTCCATGATCAACCCAGCCATGGTTGAGAAATTAGGCCTCAAATTGCGCACTTTGAAAACCCCTATTGTTTTTTGCCAGATAGACGGATCGATTGCGGGGGGGGGGGGGCGCCCATTTTTTTACTGAGCCTTTGGAAATGAAAATGGGTACCCACACTGAATTAATCTCTTTTGTGGTCGCACCTGGCATGGACAGACCACTTATTTTGGGCATCCCGTGGCTCCGGAAGTGGAACCCTCACATAAATTGGCGGACAGGCCGCTTGCGTATTCGCTCCAAAGTGCCTCCAGTGGGGGAGGGCTCTCCAAACCAACCTGACGTCACTAACGTTCCTGAAGTAGCCGCTAGGGGGCAGGAGAGGATTGCAGGAGAGGAGAAAATTCCGAAAGAATATTTGGATCTTAAGGAAGTCTTCAGCGAGCAATCTTCGGACATTCTGCCCCCCCACAGGCCTACTGACTGCTCCATTGACATTTTGCCTGGGGTCAAACTCCCAAAACCCCGCATTTACTCCATGTCACCCAGGGAAATGGAGGAGATGCGTTCTTTCATTGACAAAAATTTGAAACGTGGTTTCATTGAACCGGCTCGACCCAAGGTGGCGGCCCCTGTGCTGTTTCGTGAGAAGAAAGATGGGTCTCTTCGTTTATGTTGTGACTTTAGGAACCTTAACGCCATATGTTCTCAAAACCTCTACCCACTCCCATTGATGAAGGACTTATTGGCGCAACTGGGGAAGGGCCGCATCTTCACAAAATTGGACCTGCGTGAAGCGTACTATAGGGTTCGCATTAAGGAGGGGGACGAATGGAAGACCGCCTTTAACTGCCCTCTTGGTTGTTTCCAGTTCCGGGTCATGCCTTTTGGCCTACAGGGGGCTCCTGCTGTATTCATGCAGTTTATTAATGAGATCCTGCACGATCATCTCTATAAGGGCGTTATCGTATATCTGGACGATATCCTCATTTATACCCGCTCTCACGACCACCACGTCAATCTGGTGCGCACTGTTTTGAAAAAACTCCGTGCAGCCAACTTGTATGCCAAATTGTCTAAGTGTGAGTTTCACCAAACTACTATTGACTATCTGGGCTACCGTATCTCCCCTCATGGAGTTGAAATGGACCCTGAGAAGGTAAAGGCCGTCACTGAATGGGACGCTCCCAAAACTCGTAAACAACTGCAACAATTTTTGGGTTTCGCTAATTTCTACCGTCAATTTATTCCCTCTTTTGCCGACATTGCTCTCCCTATTACTAATTTGCTCAAAACTAAAGGCGACCCAAAACCTAAACCCAGTAAGCCTTTGGACTGGACCATGGAATGCCAGGCGGCGTTCGAAAAGCTTAAACGCCTTTTTGCCGCTGAACCAGTTCTTAAACATCCTGACCTCAACCAACCCTTCGTTGTCCAAGCTGATGCCAGTGATGTCGCAGTTGGGGCTGTTCTGCTACAAGCCAATGACCAGGGTACCTTACAGCCTTGCGCGTACACCTCACGTAAACTCACTGACACGGAACGACGCTGGGCGGTCTGGGAGAAAGAGGCGTTTGCAGTTCGTTGGGCCCTCGCTACTTGGCGCCACTTCCTTGAAGGCTCTAAACACCCTTTTGAGGTGTGGACTGACCACAAAAATTTGGAGGCGTTGCGCACGCCTCGCCGTCTCTCCCCAAAGCAGATGCGTTGGGCCCAATATTTTAACCGTTTCAATTTCACTCTGAAGTATATCCCGGGTGGAAAGAATTTCATGGCCGATGCTTTGTCCCGGTTACCTCAGTATAATTGTTCCAAGCTTAGTATCGTCCAACCGCTCTTGGCGGCTCCGGTGCTCACACGTCACCAGACCAAGGCCCAAAAGGACGTGCCTCACGACCTGCTTTCTGACCTCAAAGCAGCTCTCCCTCAAGACGACTGGTTCCTGAACCATCGGGACGAATGCACCATGAGAGACGATCTTCCGTGGATTGGAGCTAAATTATACATCCCCGCTTCCTTACGTCTTGTGGTCCTTCGTCGCGCTCATGACTCCAGGATGGCGGGTCATTTTGGATTCGTGAAAACTTTGCACCTCGTGAAGAGACAATTCTGGTGGCCCTCTTTAAAAAAGGACATTGAACTTTATGTCTCCAGTTGCCCGGTTTGCGCTACCGCCAAAAAACCTCCGGGGAAACCACACGGACTTCTACAGTCCGTCGCCCGCCCCATTGCCCCGTGGAAAGAGATTTCTATGGACTTTATTGTGGACCTTCCCGAGAGCCAGGGGCACACGGTTATCTGGGTGGTTACTGATTTGTTCTCCAAGCAAGTTCACTTCGTGCCTTGCCACAAGATTCCTTCCGCCAAGGCCTTGGCTAAGTCTTCCTTTCCCACATATACCGCTTGCATGGCGTTCCCGACCGTATTATCTCCGATCGTGGAGTCCAATTCACCTCCAAGTTTTGGAAGGAGTTCCTCACGCGTATTGGCTCCGCCCAGGGCCTTAGCTCCGCCTACCATCCTCAGACTAATGGCGGCTGTGAACGTACTAATTCCGTCCTTGAACAATATTTACGTTGTTTCATCAATTATCAACAGGACGATTGGGTGGACTTGTTACCACACGCTGAAGTGGCCTATAACAATTCGGTTCACTCCAGCACTGGGTTCACCCCTTTCAGGGTCGTTTATGGCCATGATTTTGTTCCTATCCCCGAACTACCTACGGCCCAGCCTCAGGTTCCTTCCGTGGCGGACTGGAGTGAACGTCTCAGTCGCCTTTGGCCCCTCACTCGTTCCACCTTGGACGCAGCCCACAAGGCTCATAAGAAGCAGGCTGATAGGAAACGCTCTCAGCCTTATGAGTACCACGTTGGTGATTTAGTGTATTTGTCTACGAAATTCTTGCATACCACACAGAAGTCTAAGAAATTGGGTCCCAAGTATGTTGGCCCTTTCCCGATTTTGAAAGTTATCAATCCTGTTTCGGTTCGTTTGCAATTGCCCAAACATCTTAATCGGATCCATCCGGTATTCCATATCAACCTCATCAAGCCAGTACGGGTGTCTGACCTGCGGCCTGCAGATGACCCTCCGCCTGCTCCGTTGCTTGTTGATGGGGAACGTCATTTTGAAGTCCGGGACATTCTGGATTCCCGCAGGCACCGCAATCGCATCCAATACCTTGTGGCTTGGAAACATTTTCCCCCCTCCCACACGGAATGGGTTGATAAGTCCCACGTTCGTGCTCCCCGCTTGCTTCGGAAATTTTATGCTGCTTATCCCGACAAGCCTTGACTTTTCTCCTTTCCCTCTCTTGTTTCTTTGTTGTTTGTCTGTTTTGTTCTGTGTTGTCTGTTTTGTTTATTTTTTCTTCCAGGCCTGACAGCCTTTTTCCGGGGGACGGCCGGATGTCAGCTTCTGCTTTGCTGCTGCTTCAGCTGCCATGAAACGGGAGGGGGGGGCGTGTATGTGGGAGGGTTTTAATTGATGTGCTGGAGGTCTGCTGCAGGAATGTTCTAGGATGTTCCAGTCGTTGGGGTTTACGCATGCGTACGTGTTTCCCGCCTGCATCAACGGCCTTCACATTCCATCTTGGCCTGTCTTTTTGAAGTTATCTCACACCTGACATTTGAAGGACTTATGATTGGACTGGAGCTTTGATCCTAAGGGGGGGAACGGGCTTTGCCATATATCAATTGCTTTCGCGCCATATTATTCAGATCTTGCTTCACTACTGCTCGCTTACCATTTATAATTAGTAAAAGTACTTTGGATTTCCAACCCATGGAGTCTCTTGGTCTTCTTTCCTAATTATGGAATGGAGTGGGGCGTGACACACAGTTTTTAGTGATGGTAAACGTTGCCTTTCCTCATTAAGCAGAAAATGCTCCATGATCTTATCCTTCAATTCTTTTTGTTTTTGAGTTAGTTCATCAGTTGGTTCAGTGATAACTGGTTCTAGTGGTGGTGATGTTATTTCCTCCCCGAGAGCTTCTTCTGGGAGTTCTACTATAATGTCTTTAGTTGTGTCTTGAATATCAGTTATTTCCGCTTGTGATATTGTTTTTTGGTTTTGCAATTTGCCTGAATTTCCTCATGTTCAACTTCACTAAACACTTTATTCTGTATAATAAATCGCCTTTGATCTGCTAGTCGTTGTTCACTAACATTTGAATCTGGATATTGTTCTTTCCATAATTCATACATTTGCTTTAAGTAACCTCTTTTTTCTGGCTCTGAGTTGTAGTAACAGGCCATTATGGCATGGTTTTCATCTGCACTATATTTTTGTCGTTTTGTTGGCTGGTCCACTTGTAGCCCACTTGTCAACGGATGTCCAGGGACCCCAACATCCGCCACGGCCCTTGTTAACCCGCGCGACGACCGATGCGGTATGGAATTCTTATTTGTTTTTTTCACCATATTGTATGGGTTGGTGGGTTTTTACGGGACCATTATTATTATTATTGTACAATTGTATCACAGCGGCCAGTTGTTTCGCCGGATTTGGCATTGGTTACTAGTCGGGCCCCACCCAGGGGCCTAGGACGTCTTAACGTATTTTCGTAATATGCGTGCAGATCCAAGCAGTGCGGCTTTATGATGATGATGATGATGATGATGATGATGATGATGATGATGATGATGATGATAATCTTTGGTGAGATTCACAGCCTTTGGGGCTGGTTGGTATCTCAACAGCTCGAATCCTAACCAAGGACCTAGGAACCGTTAAGGTAATGTTGGGGGATATAAGCTGTTCCAAGTAGGGTGGTTTTTTGTAGAATCAGAATATCTGATAAGTTTAAAATTTCCAAATAGTGAGGTAGCCCTTTAGGTATTGCTCCAAGGGCTCCAATTACAATCGGGACAACACACCATTTCTTTTTCCACAGTCGTTCAACTTCAATTTGCAAGTCCCGGTACTTTGTGATTTTTTCTTGCTGTTTATCTTCAATTCGTGGATCTCCAGGTATTGCAATGTCAATGAACCATACTTTTTTCTTTTCAATTATTGTTATGTCAGGTGTGTTGTGGGTCAAGTGCCTGTCAGTCTGGATTCTGAAGTCCCACAAGATCTTTACTTTCTCATTCTCTAAAACCTTCTGAACCTGATGTTCCCAGTGTTTTTTTTGCTGTACTCAAATCCAAACTTTTGGCACAATTTCCAGTGAATGATCTTAGCAACGCAGTCATGGCATTGTAGGTAGTCAGTTTGTGAAATTTTGCTGCACCCACTGATCAAGTGGTCGACTGTCTCGTCTTTCTCATTACAGAGGCGACATTTGCTGTTGCTGGTAATATGTTGAATTTTTGCCTTCATGTAGTTTGTGGCTAAGGCTTGTTCTTGAGCTGCCAAAATAAACCCTTCTGTTTCTTTTTTCAGTGCTCCTGATCTTAACCAGTTCCAAGTTAGCTTTTGGTCAGCTTTGCCTTCAATACTTTTCAAGTATTGGTTATGCATAGCTTTGTTTTTCCAATTTTCAGCTCACTTCTCAATTACTTATTTCTTATATTCAGCTTTTGACTTAGTTATCTTTAAAAGGCTTCCTTTATTTACTTCCTTAATCATTGGTTCTACACTTTTCTGGATGTAGATTAGATTAGATTAGAAGGTTTATTTATATGCCGCCCTTTTCCCTGGGGGGACTCAGGGCGGCTCACAATCCAAAGGAAAGGAGGGAAAACAGACTTTTTACATATAAGACAATACATAATTAAAATTAAATGTAATAATTCAAGCTGTGTTTTTCTTCTTCCGCAGTCTGTTTTACTTGTGGGAGTCTTAGACCACCCTCTGCTCTTGGTTGATATAATCGGTTCAACATCACTTTTAGGGTGCAAAGCATGATTCATTGTCATAAGCTTCCTTGTTTTTCTGTCCAAACTGTCCAACACCATCTGGGTCCAGTCAATTATTCCTGCAGAGTATCGAATCACAGGTATAGCCCAAGTATTTATGGCTTTTATGATGCTTCCTCCATTCAATTTGCAGTTTAACATCTTGCAAATTCATCAAATGTACTTGGCTGAAGTTAATTCCTTGATTTTATTATGCATTAAGTCAGAGGCCTCTAAAATCCCCAAGTACTTGTAGCCTTCTTCTGGTTTTACTGCCTTTATCATTTCTTCATTCTCAAGTTCTATTCCATCATCTTCTATGACCTTGCCTGCTTTGGTTGCCATTGTTGCACATTTGTCAATTCCAAACTGCATACTAATGTCTTGGCTAAATTCTTTTGTGCTTTCAATTAATAAATTCAGTTCAGCTTTATTATTATTATTGGTTTGTTGCACAGTGAGCCAGATATTCAGATTAGATTTGGCATTTTTATCTTCCTGTTGTGTCCTTCTGAAGGACTTGGGATAGACAGATGTGCTTATTCGATGGTGTGAAAGAAAGAAGAAAGAAATCAGCACAGGATGTTGTGAGTCAAGCTGCCTTTTGTAATTGACTGATGGCCATGTTGTCAATGCCGATGGTGTTCAGAAGTTGCTGCAGTTTTTGTTTTATTCTTATCTATATAAATAAAAATGTAATGGTTGTTTGTTCAAAATCGCTAATCTCCGAAAGTTCTTCACTGATTTCTTTGAAATTTTGACACAACGTTGCATTTGAATATGCGAATGTTTTTATATATGTATTTTATATAGATGTCACACCTGTGACAGGTAAAAACATTTTTTGTAAAAACATGCTTTTTTGAAAACCAGAGCTATCTGGTGGACGTAAAAGCAACACACACTGTTCTGACCCCCTCCTCCGTCCAGTAACAAATGCCGAGACAAGCTTAACTGGAATGCACTTTAATTAGCAAAACATCAAAACCTCGGTGGCTGAAAGCCAAGCATAACAAACAGATAAGAACCTTGGCAGCAACTCAGACAAACTCAGACAGCAATAAACAAGATAAGGCTTGGCAGAAATCCAGCCTGCCAAGCTCACAGTACTGTCCTCCGACATTCACTCCTGCATTGACTTCTACAAAGAGGGCCGTGTGCACAAGTAGCTTTTATAGTCTGGAGAGGATCCTAATGACCACCAGCTGAGTACAATCACCTCCTGTAATTGTGTAATTGTTCTTGAGGCCTAGTAGCTCTTCGATGGCATGCATCCAGGAACAACTCACTGCTGGCTTCTGGATCACTCTTCCTTGTCTCCTCCCCACTGGTCCAAGGCTCAGGCACCACCTGGTGGCCAACCAGTCTCTCTGTGCCCTGCTCGGAGTCAGAACCCTGTCCAGGTCCTCCATATCCTCCAGAGCCGCCTCATAGGGCCTCTCGCTGTTGGAGTCTGGTGGCAGCTCCAACGGCTCCTGCTGGGCCACAACAACACGCTATACTAAATATTTCATGATTCCATTTCAATGTTTCCAGCGCCATCTGGTGGACGTAAAAGCAACACATGCTATACTAAATATTTCATGATTCCATTTCAATGTTTCCGATTACATTGTTATATTGAATTTTCATAGATTTCAATTTATTTTCATTTTGATTTAATTATTTCTTTTTTAAAAAAATAATTTTATTTTTTATTACATAGACAACATAATCACATAACAATAGAAAAAAAAACAAAGAGAAAAGGGGAAAAAAAGGAAAAAAAAAAACCATTATCCCATACAATATGTCATTTGATCACAGGTGCATCCCTACTACGTTTCCCCCCATACACACATCCCGTATCTCTCTGTTGTATATTTAATAGACACCACAATAACCTAGGGTTTAAAAAAAAAAGAAAAAAAAGAAAAAAAAACCATCATCACATGCAGCATGTCGTTTGGTTACAAGTTTTTAACATCTGCATCTTCAAATAATATTTACTGTCTCAAATATTTCATCTAATATAACTAAAGGCCTCATTTTCATTCTGCAATATATATTCAGTTAACATTAGCATTATTTTCCCCCAGAAAGTATACTTATATTTATTGTTAACCTTGCATTTCATACCTTCAAACAGAGATCTTATTCCTTCATTTTTCAACAAAGCATCGCTGCCTATATATACCAGTTTTCTTTTGTTCCCCTATTAGAATTGCTTATCAGCAGCGAAATATCATTATAATAAGTTCTTAACCTTATATATTATATCCCCAGACCTTATATTAATTCTTCATTGTGTCATTGTTAGATTATTTCACAGCATAATTATATCATCATTTACTTTCTTCAATTAAGGCATAAGTATATCATTTTTCATTTCCTAAGTTCCCCCCCACCCCCAGCCACCGATAAAACAAATCCTATATCTTATAAAATTGTTCATCCTCTTGCTCTCTAATTTCAAATGTCAATTTACTCATTTCAGCACAGTCCATTATTTTTCGGATAACTTCTTCCTGTTTTGGTATTGTTTCGTTTTTCCAGTTTTTTGCAAATACAATTCTGGCTGCTGTTAACACATTTACAATCAGATATTTTAAGTCTTTGTTGTAGGTTTCTGGTATGATCCCCAATAAAAAGACCTCTGGTTTAAAGTCTATTTGTTTGTGTGTCATTTTCTCCAACCACATGTGGATTTTAGTCCAGTATCTTTTAGCTTCAGTGCAAGTCCACCACATGTGGTAGTATGAGCCAGGTATCTGGTGACATTTCCAACATTTTTCTGATTTATTCTTGAACATTCTTGCGATTCTGGTCGGGGGTAGGTGCCACCTGTAAAACATCTTATACAAGTTTTCTCTATATGCAGTAGACATTGTCATTTTGTAATTTTGAGACCACAATTTCTGCCAATTCTCTAAATCAATCCCATACCTAAAGTTTTTTCCCCAAGCTATCATAGTTTCTTTAACTTGTTCTTCATGCAATTTAAACTCCAATAAATATCCATATAGTTTTTTAATTACTTTTTCATCAGTGCCTGTTAAAATTTTGTCTAACTCAGTCATTTTATTATAAAGACCTTTAGTTTTTCTATCTTCATTATATCTAGATTGTATCTGTACATATGAATACCAGTTCATTTCCATCCCTTCTTGTTCAACTCTTGAATAGATTTGAGCTCACCCTCTGTATTCAATAATTCTGTATATCTAACTGTTTGTTCCTTTTTATATATTATTGGATATGAAAATGCTTCAATTTTTGATATCCAGACTGGAATTTTTAAATAATGTAGTCTTTTAACCTTTTCCCAGTTTAACAACAACGCCTCCCTTATATAATGTCTTCTAAAGTAACCATGTGATTTAGTACCCTTATACCATAGGAAAGCATGCCATCCCAACAGTAAGTCGTGACCTTCTACATTCAATAATCTAGAGTTTTGTAATAATATCCATTCCTTAATCCACATCAAGTTTGTTGCCTGATAGTATCGTGACCTGTCAAAAGCGCGTTCCACAAAAGCGCGGTCGACGAAATCGCGTATGTGACGTCATCACAACGCGATGAAAAAGATCGAAAAATTGAAATAAAAATTAAATTACAGCAAGCCCATTCACATAAAGGTAAGGGTTAGGTTAAGGGTTAGGGTTAGGGTTAGGTTAAGGGTTAGGGTTAGGGTTAGAGCGTTAGTGTTACGTTTAGCGTTAGGTTAAGGGTTAGCGTTAGGTTTTTCGTTACGTTAAGGGTTAGGTTTAGGGTTAGGTTAAGGGTTAGGTTTAGGGTTAGGTTTGGGGGGGTTAGGGGAAGGTTTTAGCTTTATTTTTACATTTTTCGATCTTTTTCGTCGCGCTGTGATGACGTCACATACGCGCTTTCGTCGTCCGCGGTTTTGTGGTAGAACCGATAGTATAGCTCCCAATCAGGTAGCCCAAATCCTCCTCTAGATCTAGCATCTTATAGTAATTTAAGTTTTATTCTAGCTTTTTTCCCTTGCCAAATAAATTTCAAAACTATTTTATTTAAATCTTGAAAAAAATCCTTACCCAATCTGATTGGGATTGTCTGAAACAGGTATAGAATTCTAGGTAGAATGTTCATTTTAATTGTAGAGATTCTTCCCATCATTGATAAGTGCAAATTTTCCCATTTCTCCAAGTCAATTGCTATTTGTCGTTTTAGTCTGGTATAGTTATCCTCTTTAAGAGTGCTACATCTAGGTGATAAGTATATCCCCAAATATTTAACCTTACTTGTATTTTGAATCTGCAACGTTTCTGACAGCTCTTCCTTTTGTGTTGCTGGGATATTCTTCGTCATGATCTTTGTTTTATCTTTGTTTATTTTCAAGCCTGCTACTTCTCCATATTCCTCTATTCTTTGCAGCAATTTGGATGCTGTTTCTAATGGATCTTCAAGAATAAAAACTAAGTCATCTGCAAATGCTTGTAATTTATACTCTTCTCTCTTAATTTTCATTCCTCTTATTTCTTCTTCTTCTCTGATCTTTCTGTTTAAGACCTCTAGTGTTAGGACAAAGAGTAGTGGTGATAGTGGGCAGCCTTGTCTCGTACCTCTCTTTATTTCAATCGGATCTGTTAGTTCTCCATTTACCATTATCTTTGCTGCTTGTTTCTGGTATATCATTCGTATAGTTTGAGTGAATTTCTTGCCAAAATTCATCTGCTCCAGTTGCAAAAATATAAATTGCCAATTCACATTGTCAAAGGCCTTCTGCGCATC
Organism: Thamnophis elegans; assembly: GCF_009769535.1. NCBI lineage: Eukaryota > Metazoa > Chordata > Lepidosauria > Squamata > Natricidae > Thamnophis > Thamnophis elegans. The sequence goes on along the minus strand of NC_045549.1, from coordinate 2,070,529 downwards.
GAGGAACATCAGTGCCATTTGTTTTTCAGGGTGGGCCTCATAGTATTCCAAGGTATTCAAAATCATTCTCATATTGTCTTTAATTTGTCTTTTAGGTCAAAAGCCATTTTGATCTGAGTGGATGAAGCCATTTAAATATTTTTTAAGTCTCTCAGCTAGTATAGATGCAAATAGCTTGTAGTCTGAATTTAATAAAGAGATTGGTCTACAATTCTTGATTTGTGTTAGATCAGTCTCTTCCTTGGGTAGTAGTGTGATATACGCTTCTGACCATGACTTCGGTATTTTGCTCTCAGACATCACTTCATTCATGACTTGTAGGAGTGGGAGGGTCAATGTTTCTTCAAATGTTCTGTAGAATTCTACAGGTAGTCCATCTGGTCCTGGAGCTTTCCCATTGTTTTGTTTTTTAAGTGCCTCTGTTAGCTCCATCATTGTTATTTTATTTTCTAACATTGTTCTAGTTTCGTCTGGTACCTGGGGGAGATTGGAATCTTGTAGGTACTTTTTAACTCGTCCCTCCTCCACCTTCTCTTGTTCATAGAGTTTAGCATAATAGTCTTGTATAATATTTTTTTTCTCAGTATTTCCATACTGAATTTCTCCTTGTTTATCTCTTAGTTGAAGTATTTTCTTTGTTTCTCTCTCTTTTTTCATCTTATATGCCAACCACCTGCCTGGCTTATTCGCATTTTCAAAATAATTCTGTTTGGCACTTCTAATTTTTTTGTGCCAGTTCTTCCTTTTCTAATAGTTCCATTTTGTGTTTAATTATGTCCATTTTTATTTTGACATCTTTTTTTTGTGGTGCTCTCTGTAGTTCTCTTTCAAGTATTTTATAATTATTTCATATGACATTGCGTTGGAATGGAGCTGTGTCGTTTACCATAGCATTCATTTAGTGAGTATAGTATATTCGGAACAGTTCGGCCTCTCTCCAGCTTCACCCCGATGGTCCCTTTATATATATGGCTCGGCTGCGGCCGTACCCTTTCCCCTTTCGGCCCCTCCTTTGACAAGCTTTGGCCATTTCCGCCAAGGGGAGCCAAAGCCCTTTGGCTTCCCCCTCCCCTCCCACCAGGCCTTTGCTGCCTGCGGCGGGGCACCCCCTGCGCCATTCCTCGGCCTCCTCTCCCCACCTTTAAGCCGGCCTACCCCCAGCCAGCCCAGCAGGGCTCCAGAGGAGGCGGAGGCGGAGTGTCTCCTCAGCCTGTCCGGCCGCCCGTGCTCTCCACACCCCCTCACAGTGAGCCAGCAATGACCTCAACAAGGCGGCTCTGAAAGGGCGGCAGCGGCGGTGTCAGACTGAGGTGCAGCAGGGCTGGGGTGGCCCCTGGGTGCCCCGTGAGGCGGCACACCGAGGACTTCTCCTCCTCAGAGATCCTGGATGTCTCACTCTCCTGGGCCACCGACTTGGGCGAGCCCGAGCGCAGCTCCTCCAAAGAGATGCTCAACCACTTCCACGAGGCAGACAGCCCCGGCGCCGTCTCCCCCAACCAGCCTTGTCCGGCCCAGCAGCCCCGAGTCCTGACCAACGGCAGCACCCACCTGCCGCCCCACTACGCCCAGACTGGGCCACAGCAATGCGTGGCCGGGTACAGCTAGTTTAAAATAATTTGAAAAAATAAGATAATTGAACAGTGCCTCATGGAAAGACAGTGAATCGCATGGCCACTCAGAGTTGCCTTGAGCCATGAGATAAGTGGCAAATAAGTTTAATAAATAAAAATAATTAATAAAATACAGAAAACTGTTTTGAAATACTTCCTGAAACTTTAGGAAGAGCACTGTACTCCAACAAAAGTACATAATCAACTTTGAATGGTGAATTAATTTTAAAAATTAGAATATGCTTGTAAGATTTTTGAACTAACTAATGTAGTACTTTTGTTTTCTCTATTCTACAAAGACATTCTTACTCACATTGTTCCAGGCTGGGAATCTTTTGAAAACAATCTCTACTTCTTTTCTACAAAACGAAAAAATTGGTCTGATGCTCGTGAAGACTGTATGACGAGGCATACTGCAGATTTGGTTTCTTGTAACCATACTAATGAACAAGTGAGTACAGGCATATATGTCACCATTTTTCTAAAATGATTATTTCATGAAAAAGTCTCAATTACTTTTCCAAAATGAAAAATAAGTTGCCTGATGGTTGAAAATAGATGCAACTAGGACTCTGCCTGGATTCCTAACACAGAAGGAGAGCAAGTGAGATTAAAAGAGGCAGAAGGGAGGTCCCAAGCTCAGTGTTGGCAGGCAGAGTGATAAGACCAAGAGAGAAAGTGGGCAGGGGGCATCCTTGATCAGGCCTGGTTAGGACCCAAGAGGGAAGGAAGGCAGGGAATTAGCTGGGAAGAGGAAAAGAGAGACAAACCGCTTGTCTTAGAGGAAATTTGCTTTTGAAAGGATGGATGAGAAGAGCCCGCTCCTTCCTCCTGGGGTGCCCAGAAAAGGGGAGCTGCATTGCATATTGTGCAGAACAAAAGAAAATATGGGGGGGGGGGAAAGGAGGGGAGAGAGAAGTGGAGGAGCAGGAAAGGAGAGGAGAAAGGAAACGAAAGGAAAGCAGAGTGATGGGAAGGGAAACAAAAAAGGGAAGGGAAGGTAGAAATTATCTGATTGAAACACCTTCCTCATATCCTCATCCTTGTGATTTGAAAACACTGGGAGAGTTCCTCTTCCATCAAAGGACCGTCCTCTGTAGTGGAATATAACAACTTGCCACCACCAACTTGTCACAGGACAACTCACCATGGCCAACTTGCCATAATAAAAGTTCAATTTAATTATTTAAAAATATGAACTGTGGCAAGTTGTTGTAGACCCCCCATGTACCTTTGCACATATGTCCTCCCCCCTTAAACCTTAATTTGCAATCACCTTTATATTACCTCTCCCTCTCCCCTTTCCTTCTCTCTCACTGTCCCATCCCCCATCCATCCATCCATCCATCCATCCATCCATCCACCTACCTACCTATCTAATCTATTTTTCTCTCCTCAAGATCTATATAGATGAAAAGTCAATTAAACATCAAGAGGACTATTGGATTGGACTCTATAAGAACAGTAGTGTTAACAATTCACTGTTATGGACAGCTGGATATCATGCAGCAACTTTGTAAGTTTTGAAACAAAATCTAATTATGTGACAAGTTGTGCAACAGGATGTCATGCCTACCACCAGTTGGTTGCTCCCGGTTCTAGCCTGGGTCCAAAGGGATATGATTGGCCGACCCTTTGCATCTACAAGCATTGTCCAGAAAGAACTGGGCTGTTTCTTGAGCTAAGCCTTTGCAAGGCCGATTTGGTAAATAAATCCATCACTAACCAGTGTCTGATACATCCCTGCCCTGGGGAAGATTGGTAAGAAAAAACAGTGTACAGTGGCCCTTGTCCTGAAATGATTTCTCGAGACTGCAGCAGACCAAGTGCTTTCTGGGAACAGAACTTCTTCTGAAGGCTTCTTGGTGGTCTCTGAGCTTGGCTTTATAGAATATGTATAGAATAGAATAGAATAGAATAGAATAGAATAGAAGAGTTAGAAGGCACCTTGGAGGTCTTCTAGTCCAACTCCTTGCCTAGACAGGAAACCCTATACTTCCAGTGTTGAGACATTCACAACTTCTGGAGGCAAATTCTGTTCCATTGATTAATTGTTCTGTCAGGAAATTCCTCCTTAGTTCTAAGTTGCTTCTCTCCTTGATCAGCTTCCACCCATTGCTTCTTGTTCTACCCTCAGTGCCTTAGAGAATAGTTTGACTCCCTCTTCTTTGTGGCAACCCCTGAGATATTGGAAGACTGCTATCATGTCTCCCCTAGTCCTTCTTTTCATTAAACTACAACCGTTTAATGAACCGTTCTTCATATGTTTTAGCCTCCAGTATCCTAATCATCTTTGTTGCTCTTCTCTACACTCTTTTAGCATCTCCACATCTTTTTTATATTGTGGCAACCAAAACTGAATGCAGTATTCTTCTGCAGTAGATCTTCTTCTGAAGGGTTCTTGGTGCTCTGAGTTTGGCTGTTTTCTTGCAGCGGTTTCGTTACCCAAACTAGGTAACACTATCAGTGATGACCTTAGCCCTGATGATGTTAGCTAGATGGGTAATGAAATGTCTGCAAGAAAGCAATCAAGCTCAGAGAGCTCCATTTCAACCCTGAGTTACAAAGGTTCTCTTTTATTAGATCAACTTCTGCTGCAGATCTGACAAGGTGAAATATAACCCCTTACCCTCCCTTACATCTCCCCTTACCCTTGACCACTAGAAGTCCCTATGGACCTCCTGTTGAATTTCAAGTATCCACTCCCCCAGTCCCACCAACGCCTTGCTGTAAATTTGCCAGTAACAAGTTCTCTTTAAAAAAAACCATATTTACAAACATACAAAATACATACACCCAGAACTTAGAAATACACTACATTTACACAATACAGTACAAACAGAACTACCTGTTCCTTCTAATAGCAATTTCAAATCAATACAATTCTCCTTATGTTATTTCCCTTTCTAATATATTTCATTTGATTTTCACCATTTTTAACCCTCTTGTTTTACTCATCTATCTGTTATTGGGTGATTACCTCTAATAAATTTAAACTCTCTTGAGTATGTATACTGTATATATGTTAAATCTCCTTAACTTTTCTATTTTTGGGGTTCAATGGCTTATTTCATTGGTCCTTGTTTCTTTCCTCCATCCACCTATACCATTTTTCTCATATCTGAGAATATTCTGTTTCTTCTTTTCCCTGGATTTCTTTTGTTAACTTGTCCATTTTAGTACTGTCCATAACCTTTCTTATTATTTCATCTTCGCTTGGTATCAGTTTATTTTTCCATTTCTGAGCGAAGGCAATCCTCATCGCCCTAATTATGTGTAGAATTAAATACTGGGTTTCTTTTTTATATTTCATTATAATTATTCCTAGTAAAAATACTTCTGGTTTCCAAACAATTTTGACTCCTGTTATTGATTCTAGCCAATTTTTAACCCTTTTCCAATACTTTTTAGCCTCCACATATATCCACCATATGTGATAATATGTTCCGTGTGTTAATTCACATTTCCAACATTTTGGTGAAATATTTGCTGAGATTTTTGCTAAACTTTCTGGTGCTAGGTGCCTTCTGTAAAATATTTTGTACTGGTTTTCCTTGTATGCAATCAATAGTGTCATTTTTAAATTTGTCCCTCCCAAATTTTTCCCATTTATCTAATTCAATATTGTAGCTAAAGTTCTGTGCCCATTTTACCATTTGTTCTTTCACAATTTCTCCTTCCATTTTATACTTCAGAAGAAATTTATATATTCTCCCTATCATCATTCTTTCTGTGCTTTGGATTATTTTGTCTAATTCGTGTGGTTCCAGTTGGATGTCGTATAATCTAGTATCGTTATTGTGTTTAGCTTTGATTTGCAAGTAGGTTAGCCAGTCAACTTTCATGTTTTGTTCTGCCAATTTTTCAATTGTTTTTAAATTTCCCTGTCCATTAATTAAGTCTCTATCTTAACACTTTATTCATATCTGTAAAATTTGAGTGTGTTGTTCTTTCTGTCAGGGATAGCCAATTCGGGATTTCCACATAGTGGTTGTTGTTGTTTTTTGAGCCAGTTTTGCAATAACGTGTCGTCCCCCCCAACGCCCTGCTGTAAATTTACCAGTAACAAATTTTCTATTTCATGTGGGCAGAAAACCCTAATCTAACAATAACCCATTGTGACTGTGATTAGGAGAATGATCTAGTTCGACTTAGATCTAGATCTCTACATTTATATCTCTAGATCTACATATCTAGATCAAGACTGATGAGTATTGTGGTTCTTTTTTCAGGCACTGGAATCTCTATGAACCCAATGGTGGAAATAGAGAACTCTGCATTTCCATCCACTATAGTGGCGAAGTTAAGAACCTTTGGCATGATGATCCTTGTAGCGTCAAAAGAGCCTTTATTTGTAAGATGAGCCCGAGTGTGTGGTTCTAGTAGCTAATTCAAGACGGTGGAAACTGATTATAAGATCTCCCAACTCAGCTGCATTGATGTTAATAAATGCATTGTGGGAACCAAATTTTGCCAACCTCCTTTTCACTGCCAGCTTCCTACTTGTCCTTATCATCTTGACAAAATGTATCTTACACCATCTGAAAAAATGTACTGAGATTGTGATAAGTTACGCAATACTAGCTTCTTTTCCCCCTGTAATATATCATTTTTTATATCCCTTAGTGGCTGAAGGGAGGCCAAGATGTTACAAGGATAAAGAATTATAGACCAATTTCATCACTGAACAATGACTCTAAACTGCAATTTTGGCAGAAAGGTCTGGCTCAAGAACTGGGCCAACCTGTGATCCAATAGGCCAGGGGCATCAAATTCAAGGCCTGATTGGCCCCCGGGGTGCTTAAATTTGGCCCATGGGACCACCCTGGAAACACTGAAGGACCAGCCTGTGGGGCCTCTGCCATCAAAAACAGAGCTTGGGAGGGCTGCGGGCAGCCATCACAGCCGAAAACGGAGCTTGGGAGCCCATTTTAGCTGGCAAAGCACTCAAGCCACCATACCCCTCCCCTGGACATGAGTGGCCATGGCCCCCCTGGTCCCCCCCCCCCAAACACAATCCAGATGCGGCCCTCATTGAAATGGAGTTTGAGACCCCTGCAATATAGACAGCTGGAAATATTAACTGGAGACAAACTGGACTGGACAATTTGAACCCAAAAAGTAAAAAAAGAAACCCTGATAACTCTTCCCTGGACATGGCGGAAGGCAGAAGGAAAACTCTTTCATAACATACGGACAGACTTCGCCCTTGTTTCAAGTGGGAAACGAGGCCCATCCTAGATCAAGCCAAGTCCAAAGACAGTAGGAAACTTCCAGAACTCTGACAAATTGGCCATCCATAGACACGCACAGACATAAAGCAATACCTATATACTGTGCAAAAGAGACATTCAGTGAGGCAAAAACTGCCCCAAACCCCCCCAAAGGCCCCTCCCCACCAGCACTCAGCACCCAGGTGAGCTTAGATGAACTGCACAATTAACCTCAGACCAACAATCCTTTCTTTCAGCTGCTGTCTTCTTTCCAGAGCCTCTCCTCATCAGGGCAGTCTATCTTTTAGTTGCAATCTTCACTTGGACTCCTGTCTCTGATTCTCTTTATTCAGCCATTTTCTCACAAAGTGTCTGATGGCAAGCTTCAGGCAGCCATCTTGTCTTCCCTCCTTCTCGCCTCCTGCCTAGCAACAGCCCTTTGATTGGTGCCTGCTGTCTGATTGGCAGCTGGGACAACCTGGGGGCAGCCACAAGGGGAAGGAAGAAGGAGCACAGGGGCCTATCACCTCCTCAGGGAGGCGGTTCTCCCATGACAGATGAGAGCCAACTAATCATGGCCCATCCAGAGTCACCTGACCCCCGAGGGCCAATAAAAGAAAAGAAGTGGGGTCTGTCAGGTTTTGGCGGGAAGGGTTGAGGTGTCTTTGGGGAGGGAGGGCAGCCATGATGGGGTCCCCTCAGGGAAGGCTGGAAGATGGCTTGGCTATAGTTTGCCTTGTGTGTTTTCCCCCCACTTCTTTGTGCATTGATCCTTCTCTTTCTTTTCTTTGCACTTTGCTTGCCCATTTATGTCAAGGTCTTTCTCTCTACATTGCACAACCCTTTCCCACTCCCATGGCCACTTCTCCCCTCAGGGACAGAACTTGTGCCATGAAGCAGGACTCACATCTTGACAGTTTTGACTAAAAGGTGGCTAGCTGCAGACAGCCCTGTGTATGGGTCTTGACTAAAAGAAGAAATAACTGGTACTTGTTGGGGTTTTAGCATTCTCTGAGGTTGGATTCCTTCTTGCAGATGTTTGAGAAGAGGGCTAGATAATTTCACTAGTATTCTGATGATATAAAGTGAGGCCTAATAGCAGAACAACAGATTTGGAAGGGACCATGGAGGTCTTCTAGTCCAAACCACTGCTCCAGCAGGACAACCCTCTACCATTTCAGGCAAATGGCTGTCCAATGTCTTCTTAGAAGCCTCCATTGATGGAGCCCCCACAACCTCTGAAGGGAAGCTCTTCCACTGATTAACTGTTTTAACTGTCAGGAAATTTCTCCTTAGTTCTAGGTTGCTTCTCTCCTTGATTAATTTCCATCCATTGCTTCTTCTCATGACTTCTGGTGCTTTGGAGAATAGATTGAACCCCTCTTCCTTGTGGCAGCCCCCCCCCAAATATTGGGAGATGTCATCATGTCACCCCAGTCCTTCTTTTCATTAAATTAGACATACCCAATTCCTGCAACTGTTCTTGATATGTTTTAATCTCCAGCCTTTTGACTTCTAATCTTTAGTTGCTCTTTTCCTGGAAAGGTTTGGGGTTCTAGGCCTGTTGATGGCTGGTTGGTCGGGGGATTGTGGTTCTAGAAATTGTTTTTCATTGTCAGAGCTGGCCTACAAACCCACACAATCCTCCTAGGCAAACCCAGCAGCGCCAGAAGACGGCCAGGAGCCCTTTATAACGTATAATACGGGGGTGGTGAAGCTCTCCATGTAGGCAAAGTGGTAGAACCCGGGGTGGCCACCTTGAATTGAATTTGAATTTACTTTATTTGTATGCTGCCCTTTTCCCTGAAAGGGACTCAGGGCGGCTCACAATTCAAGGGAGGGGAAAACAACAAAAATTACAAATATAAAGACATACACAGTTAAGAAACACAACAATCATACCATTCGGAGTGGGGCTGCAAGTCTTCAAGGACATCAAGACACTGTTGGTGTCATTTGTATCCTTTTTCTTTTTTTCTTTTCCAGAACTGTTGTACTTTTAATTTTTGTACCAGGTGTCTTTTATATTGTATTTTTCAGGTGAGCTTCTGGGTCGGTTTGGATGGCAGTAACATAGTAATATGTCCAATAAATAAATAAAATAGGCACAGAACCTAAGAAACGCAGCCCTCCCCAATATGTCCACCTCCGAATAGGATGGGTCTGCTTATTGGATGGATTCACTTAAAACTGTTTTGCTTCTTCCTCAGTTCTCTTTTTCTCCGGAACTGAAGAAGCTTCTTGGATGAGAAGCAAAACACCTTCAAGGAAAAACAAAGTCCAATTGTCTTTGGAAAAAGCAACTTTGGAATTCCCACGACCCGGATGACCAAGAATCTCCATAGACATTTATCTCTTTTACTGGCCTATTTGAACGCAGTTTTTCAGTGGGGAATATAAAGGTGGGATATCAGTTCAGTCATACGAACTGGAGATTCTTGTTGAAAACCCACTTTAGGAAAGTAAAAGTGAGGAAATGGGGCTTTTTACATATCACGGCAACCAAAACTGGATGCAATATTCCAAGTGCGCCCTTACAAAGGCTTTATAAAGCGGGTACTATCACTTTATGTGAATAGTACTTGATTCTATCCCTCTGTTGATGCAGCCTAGGACTGTGGTGGCTTTCTGGCAGCTGCAGCACATATTTAAGTGACTAAATACACTAAACGGTATACTACATCTAAAGCAATAAAACATTTTAAACTATAAAAAGCATCCAAAAGAAATGTACAGAGCAGCTGAGATACTTGGCCAGTTAGCAATACGGCCGGAAAACATGGCCCTTGACACACTCAGTGCCCCAGGCATGGGGACACAGGGATGTTTTTAGGCTGCACCCAAAAAAATGTACCTGTGCTTTTCACCACAATGCCATATGCAGGCAAAGGCTCAAGGACCTTTGCATATATGCTAATACCAAGGTAGCTATTTCCAGCAAGGACTGCAGCTAGCCCAGTTCTACCCAGGAAATCCCACTTTGGGCAATTTTGAAGCAGGAGAAGAAAATTCACACTCTAATTTTATATTTTGCTGAGGATCACCTGAAATGCAGAAACTGAGGGCTAAGCGCCAAATCCTGATTGGGCACAACAGCCAGCCAATCGGAGAGCGGCAGAAGCTGAATATTCTACATCATAAAGAAAATGAACTGTCTGAAGTTGCGGAAGGAAGCTCCAGTTGTAAGGTACCAAGAGAGGGGAGGAAGAAAAATTGATTAAGCCTCTCGAGAGATGGTGCTTCTGCTCCCCTGCTCAAGTCCAGGGGTGTCTCCAGGGTCTGCAGGTTGGCTAGGGACCCTTGGCATCCTGCCTCTAAGCCCTCTGCCACTTGGGGGGGGGGAGTATTGGGGCGCGATTCAAGGAGAAAGTGAGAAAAATGTTTCTTTTTGGACCAGGCAATTGGGGCATTAGAAGGTGCAAGTGCTCAGGGACCCGAACAGCACATTTTCTTCACTGGGTCCAAACTCTGGAGCTACTGATCCGTGGGAGATCCCTGCCCAATCAGCATCTGGGAGGGAAAGAGATGTGCTGTTGCAGTGCTTTTGTTTGGCAGAATGACTTTTGGCCCTGTTGTGTATGTGAGTGGAAGCAGAGTGAGGAATGTGTGGTTGTGATCAAACCAAAGGAAGAGTAACCGTTTAAGAAGTATAGCATCGAGCACCTGAGTGTATGGAGAAGCTGAGAATGGCAGAGCCAGGAGAGTCACTGCAAAGATGTTTGTAGAAGTCGGGAGGACCAAGGAAGGTCAGGAAGCCCAGCTGAGAGAGACCGGTGCAGAGAGGGCCTCTCAGGGCCAATTGTCCCCTGCCTGATTCTCCCCCCTCTGTCCCTTCTCCAAGAAAACTAGATACAGACCAGATCAACTGAAGTCCAGGGAGAGAGAATATGGGGAACAGAGAGTCAAGCACTCAGGAAGAATAAGGAGAGGCACAAGACTACCGTCAAGAGAGGTCTTACGGTAGGTTAACGGAAGGAGTGATCATTCTAGATCTGAGCCCAGACCACTTGCTTATTAGAAGCAGCTTCTTGTGTGTATTGTGAGGTGCAAACAACCAGAACCACTCGGGAATAGTCTCAACAGTAGTTCATTGCTAGCCAACTACGTTACAAGAATCTCACCCGACTGACTGCATTCCCCTAGGAGTGGTCAGATAAGGCTTCAAGAATTGCAGGGGAGGGCAAGCCTTTGATGCTTCCTGCTGTGCTGAGGCTCCAAATTCGGGCCCCTCTTAGCTCCTCTGTCCAGCCTAGCTGGAGATTCTACCACATGTATATACACACAGTTGTTGAGCCCTATGGCAGGTAAACTCTATGCGGGAATTGAATTGGAGTCTATATGTGTGTGTTTGTGTGTATGTTTATGCAAATCTATATGTACTGTGCTGTGTATGTGTGTTTATTAAGGTGACCAGATTTTCAGATTGGTAAAGAGGGACACCTTTGACTGGGGGGGGTGGGGTGATTAAAAATTTTATATGGAGCAACAAAAATTTTCATACAACGCAAAAATAGTATCGTAATATTTTTTTATTTCAACATAACTACAATTTACAAATATAAATTGTAACTGTTGCCAAACATCAAAATTTTGATTACGTGACCATGAGGATGCTGCAATGGTTGCTAAGTGTGAAAATGATCGCTAAGTGTGAAAAATGGTCATCAGTCAACTTTGGTCACTATACCACCTTTCTGGCCACAGTTCTTAAGTGAATAACTGCAGCTGATAAGTTAGTAACATAAGTGAATCTGATTTCCCCATTTGACTTTGTCAAAAGGTGATTATATGACCCAGGACACTGAAACCATCATAAATACGAATCTGTTGCCAAACATCAAAATTTTGATCGCGTGATCATGAGGATGCTGCAACAGTTGCTAAGTGTGAAAATGGTCACTAAGTGTGAAACATGGTCATCAGTCACTTTTTTCAATGCCATTGTAACTTTGGTCACTAAGCCCATTATACCACCTTTCTTGCCACAGTTCTTAAGTGAATAACTGCAGCTGGTATTTTGTATTGAATTTTAAAAAATCCTATCCACAATAAATAAAATATTATTTTAAAATACATTAAAAAAATAAAAGAAAAAAACCCAGCTCACTTACCAGCAGGCTTGCACTACAAGTCAACCCAGAATGATGTAGATGTTAATACAAAGAACTGGGCAAATTGAAATGGTGAAATTAATCAGGGAAATATTTTTCAAAGAAACTTTGCCACCATTTTGGAGCAGCCCTCCAACCTCCGTGCCCCTCCCCTCCGGAAAATCCAGGAAGTAACAGTCGCTTCCCTCTCTAGCCAAGTGTTTCCTGCAGCTCTACGGTACTTGGTCATTTTTTCTTATAAAATGAGATAAAAGGGGCGTGGGGGGTCCGTTTTGTTGCTTTAACGTTTTAATATCTTCAATGAAAGTACTGAGACAGAAAGAGAGAGGGGGGGGGGATTAGACAGGGTGTCTTTTGTCTTGCCTCGGTTAGGATTTCTTAAGCAAATCCACTGGGCTTTCAACATGAAGCCAGAAAATCGGGAGTTTTTGAAAACTGGCCGGGACCCTGGACAAATTGTAGAAAAGCGTGCTCGTCACGTTGAAATCGGGACGTCTGGTCACCTTAGTGTTTATATACAGTATATGTGTGTGTGTGTGTTTGTGTGTGTGTATTACCCACACAAACAAATACTCATACAAAGTACAACTCTCAGACAAAAGTGGGATAGAGATGTAACTAATTTCCTTCTCCTGGTTTTAATACAAAAGTTTGGGCTGGAGTTGCGTTCTCTATCTTGCAACATTAGTTTTCCACTGTCTGCTCCATCATCTTCTTCACCATTCAGGAGGAACTGTTAAATACACTGAAGAGACAAAATGGGTCCCAAAAAGTCAAATGGTAAGTTTTTTCTTCCATATTTTTCGCTGCTAAAGAATAGTATGTGGTTGACACATGTTGGGCTACAGTTTTTATCCCTTCCCCCAAATTTTAGTAAAAGTTTAAAGCAGAATATAACATAATTACCATATTTTTGGAGTATAAGATTCCCTCAAAAAGGAGGCTGAAAATGTGGGTGCGTCTTATACACTGAATACAGTATGTTTTGCCTCCTGAAACCCCACCCCCTTCACCAAAATGGCCGCGCATAGCCTTTAGGAGGCTTTCAGAATGCTCCTGGGGGCTGGGGGGGGCAAAATTGAGCAAAAAGTCCCTTTTTTGCTCAATTTTGCCCCCCCCCCCCCAGCCCCCAGGAAAAAACCGAGCCATTTTGGGAGGTTTGCAGAGTGCAAAAACTTTTTTTAAAAAGAATTGCCTCTTCAAAACCTTGGTACATTGTATACTCTGAAACATACGGTACCCAAACTAAGAAAGAACAAAGAAGAGATAGGGAGGGAGGGAGGGAGGGAGGAAGGAAACCAAAAGAATAGAAATATATTTCCAATTTCCTTTTTAGCAAATATAATTACAAAATAATCTTGCAAATAAATCTAACTTTCATCTATTATGCAATTATTCAAAACATGTGCATTTCCCCTCATTTCATGCAGTCAGGAGTTTCTAGTCAGCCAGAAAGATATTGTCTTTTCTCTTATCAAAACATTAATTTAGTTGTCTCAACTGTCAATTTCAACCACATATTTCCCCATTGATTTATTTGTATATTGTAGCCAATTTTCAGCCCATTTGATCAAGCATTTTTTCACTTCTCCTTTTGCCTCCTATTTCTTATACATTTTAATAACATGTTCATTATTAATAAATATAAATATTTCAAATTCAAACTTCCTTTGTTCAAAACGATAACATCTTTTATCCGCTTCAAACTTTCTGATAATTGTACATAAGAAAACCATTGGTATGTTCTGTTATCAAATCTTCTCTCAATTTTATTTGACAATCCTTCTGAAAAAATTCTAGTACATCACAGTATCTTAATCTTTTATGCTTACTTATTGCTTATCTACAAAATGCTTCTTGTGCTGGAAGAACCTAAAAATGTATTTATTCTATACTCTAAGAATAGCTTGCCTAACATAATGCTCTTTAAAATCTACATTCAGCTGAGTTTTATTATATCATGTATACCTGTGCCGGCCAAATCTCAGATGATGCCCTTCTAACTATGCACTGAGGAAAGGCTTCTTTTTAGCCCTGCTTCCATAAAGCCCAGATTGGTAGATGGCTGCAGTGATGGTTTTCCTTCTGGAACTCTATCCCATCTCCACACAGGATCTTTGGAGTTCAGTCAGAGTGACCATCGGATTCTTGGTCGCTTCTCTTACTAAGGCCCTTCTCTCATGATTGCTCAGTTTGACCGGGTGACCAGCTCTTGGAAGGGTTCTGGTTGTGCCCAACGTCTTCCATTTGAGAATTATGGAGGCTGTTGTGCTCTTAGGAACCTTCCGTGCAGCAGAAATTTTACTGTAGTCTTCCTGAGCTCTGTGCCTTGCAATAATGCTGTCTCTGAGCTCTGCAGGCAGTTTCTTTGACCTCATGGCTTTTGCTCTGATACTGTATGTATTGCCAGCTAGGACACCTACTATAGAGAGATGTCTGCCTTTCCAAATCATGTCCAATCAATTTAATTTACCACCACTTGATTCCAGTCAAGCAGAGGCGGGTCGATAACTGGTACTGGAAATGGGGACTGGGTCGTCGAACTGGTAGAGATGGCAGGCTCTCCACAGCCCCGAACCGGTTCCCGGAGCCTCAGCAACAGCTCTAAATCTCAAGGAGAATTCTTTCTCTCTCCATTACTGTAAAGCCAGGTTATCCGATTCTGTTTCAAGCTCTTTGCTGTGAACCTCTGTGTTACTCACTAAAATTTCCACTCTGTCATTAATTTATTCTCTCACTCCAAATATTTATAGAACTTTCTACCTTTTAAGCAGCATATCTCATATTCTCTCTTTACATATTTTGCATCCATTTTTCTTGTCCCAAAGCAATCCATTTTATCTCCATTTGGCCAAATTAATTTCCCATCTGCTGAAAATATTTCTGAAGCACAAATTGTGTAATTAATTTTTCTGCAAGCTGCTCCTACTTCAGCCTTCTTTTGCCATTTTTCTAGTAGCCATTTCTAATCCAGTTTGTAAACAGTGCTGTGGAAACTGAGCTAGTTCCAAATAAATGCTAGTTCCAAATCAAATCCATCTCTTATTCCAAATCAAATCTCCCTGCCCAAGGCAGCCTGCAGAGAATGTCGCGAGAGACTGTGATAGCATCTTATTCACTAAATATCAGATTTCCCCCTTAGATCCAGGCAGGAGTCCAAAATTAGTAAACCAGCAATTGAAAAGTTTGCATCCATCACTTAATTGCAATGCATCACCTTGACCTCAATACAAGCAGAGAATGGCTGCTTCAATTATCCATGTTTATTTAGGGGCATGCACCCGTTGTGAGTTTCAAATTTTTTCACTTCCAGTTGTTTGGGTGTAGCTTGCTTGATGGGCATAGCCTGGTGGTCATGTGACTGATTGGGCATGGCCAACTCAATGTTACTCACGTCAAGGGGTGTCTTGCCTGGCCCCTTTCCTCCCAGCCATTCCTTGTCACACCCAGCCTCAATGTATCTATAGTTCTGTAGAAATGTTTTTCACCTTTTTTCAACTTTTATCTACATATTATAGATGTATTTTCATGGGCCACTTAAAGGAGGAACTGGCTCATATGCTTTGCCCAAGAGTGTTATAGGCAATAGGCTTCTAAGGGGCTGCCAGAAAGAAGGACGGGACTATGTATTTTCCAAAGCACAAGAAGGCAAAAATAAGAAGTAATGGATGGAAACAGAACAAAGAGAAGCAACCTCTAAACTAGGGAGAAACTTCCTCACAATGAGAACCAGAAATATTTCAGCCATAAATTCATTTATAATATAGCCATTCATATAACACCTGCATGTTGTTCAAAAGAGTAATTGTGGCTGATGTTGGACAGCAAGCCTAAAAGTCAAAGATCACAAGAGTGCTTCTTTCACTGTATGCGTACAAACCATCACATACCAGGGATACTATATTAAGCTGGACTTACGCAACCTGATGTACATAATAAACACACACATATTTATGCTCTGGACTATAGACATTGAAGGCATGTGAATCCCTGAAAAATATGTGGTAGCCCTAGGCAAAAGAAAGGCAGTAATGGTGTAGGGACAGTGTAAAATATTTACATGATAAATAATGGAACAATTAAAAATAATAGCACAGAGTTTTCTCTCCCTCTTTCTTTCACTTCACTCTCTCTCTCCCTTTTCCTCTTTCTTTCTCTCTTTCTCTGTCTCTGTCTCCCTTTCTTTCTTTCTAAATCACTCTTAGGTTTGATGCAATGCCGGCAGCTTCAGGAGACATTCAGTATTCAGACATTCAAGTTATTCCTCCCACAGTCCCTAATAGCTTGTCCACACATATCTGCCCACAGAGATGCGCACACACGCAAACTCTTATACTTGATAGCTCCTGCAAGCCTCCAAACGCATGTTGGCCATCCCACTGGGCTAACTTCTCTTAATTGCGAGTGGGCCAGCGGTGGGTTCCTCCTGGTTCGGACCAGTTCAGGAGAACCAGTAGTGTTAATTGGGCATGGGTTGCCGAACCAGTGGTGACGGCTGGCTAGCCATGCCCCCAAACTGGTTCTTGGTTGCCCTGCCTCCCCTTCGCCACATGCATCTACAGAACTGCCTCTTCGATGGAAGAAAAGGGCAGTGGTGACAGGAAGGGCAAGGTTAGCACGCTCCCAGCCGTCCCTGCGGTGCCTCCATTTGCCAGCTCAGGGCAGCAGACTCAGCCGAGGAACTGTAGGGAGCCACCCATGTGTTGCACCCCCTCCCAGCCTTCGCTCATGCCTCCAGTGGTGGCAAGCTTCATAGCCATGTTCCGCCAGTGCCCCTGTGCGGGCTGAAGCACTCGGAGCATCTGCCGGCTGAAACAAAAAAACACACCTACTGCCCTGGACTCCAATAGTGCCCAAGGTGGTGACAACCCCCACCAGGATGGAGGAGCACGCTGGCCTGAGGCTTTGCAGTGGCATGCACCACCGCAAAAAGGCTAATGGCTTTGGGTTCCGTCAGGCTTCGCCTCGCCTGTCTGGAGAAGCCGTGCTGCTCTTTTTTTATTATTATTACAGAGTTTTAATAGATGTTACAAATATTTCCCCTTCCCCTTTCCTCCCTCCCTCCACCCCAACCCTACCCCCCTCCAACCCTCCCTCCCCCCAACCTGCCAGAGCAAAATACAGTGTATAAACATTTAACAATCATACACCAACATAAGCTAACTAACTATAGCATCCTACCTCCTCTTGTACTTTAACTCCCCTTTTATTAAGCTAACTTTAGATAAGTTGTAACATTCTTTGTTCATTCATTCATAAGATAATTGAAATTTCTTAGTCCGATATTTATTTTGAATGTAGTCAATCCATCTTCTCCATTCCAGCCAGGGGTGGGTTTCAACCGGTTCGCACCGGTCCCTGCGATCCGGTTGGTCGCCGAACCCGGAAGTAAGTAACTTCCGGGAACGGCGAAGCCCCCCCCCGCGCCCGCGCGCGCCTGCACACCCGCACCCGCTCCTTACCTGGTTTTTACGAATTCTGCGCTTCCACGCATGCGCAGAATGCATACAGCGCCTGCGCAATCCTCCAGGAGCAGCTGGAGCATCGCACAGACGCTAGTACGCATGCGTGCACCGTGTGCATGCACGCGCACGCCACATGCGTGCATGAGGACGCCGCATGCGTGCGCGAGGACACCGCCGGCCTCGTTCCAACCGAACCGGTTGGAACGGGGCGAGAAACCTACCCCTGATTCCAGCTTGTATTTCTCATCTGAATAGTCCTTCAAATATGCTGAGATTTTGGCCATCTCTGCTAAGTTTACTACTTTTAACGTCCATTCTTGAATAGTAGGCAATTCTTCCTTCTTCCAGTACTGCGCCACCAACAATCTTGCTGCCATTGTTAAGTTCAGAATCAAATTAGTCTCTATAACTGTACAATCTGTAATTATACCTAGCAAGAACAGCTGGGGGGTGAACTTTATCCTCTTTTTAAGAATATTTTGAATAATCCACCATATTTTTATCCAAAATGCTTTAACTTTTTTACAAGTCCACCATATATGATAATACGTAGCGTCAATACAATCACATCTCGAGCAGTTAGGTTGTAAATTTGGGTACATACAAGCTAACTTTTTGGCATCTAAATGCCATCTATAAAACATCTTATAAAAATTCTCTCTCAAGTTCTGAGCTTGCGTAAATTTTACATTTCTTACCCAAATCTTTTCCCATGTTTCCATCATTATTGGTTCTTCAAAGTTTTGTGCCCATTTTATCATGCAGTCTTTAACTAACTCTGTTTCAGAGTCTGTTTCTATCAGTATATTATACAACCTTTTTATATGCATTTGACTCTGGTCCCTAATTTGTTTTACCAAAGTATCCTCATTTTGTATGATACCAATTTTCTGGTCTTTTTTCCATCTAGCCTGTAACTGGCCATACTGAAACCAGGTTACCTTTCCTCTCTTAATACATCCAAAGGCTTTAACTGTGGTACACCTCTCTCTATGTTGAGAAGCTCTCAATATGTAATTACATCCTGTTTTTGTTCTATACTTATATACTCTATCGCATGTCTGGGTACTACCCACATAGGTATCTTGTCATTTAACTTATGTTGATATTTTTTCCAGACACGCAGTAGAGCATTCCTTAATATATGGCTTTTAAAAATCTTGTCCACGTTCTTAGCATATATTAAATAAGCATGCCAACCATATACCAAATCATATCCCTCAATATTCAGTATTCTGTCCTCTGTTAAGTTAATCCAATCACTAATTTTTGATAAAACTACTGCTCCATAGTATAATTTTAAATTGGGCATTTTCAAATCTCCTCTTTCACATATATCTTGCATTATTTTAAGTTTTATTCTAGGTTTCTTCCCTGCCCAAACAAAGTTATTAATACCTTTTTGCTATTCTTCCAAATTTGCATCTTTTTTGAGTATTGGTATCAACTGAAAAAAAAAAAAGAAACTTAGGCAAAACTTTCATTTTTACTGCTGCTATCCTTCCCAGCAAAGACAATTGTAATTTTTTTCCATGTATTCATCTTTGTCTGTATTTTGTGCCATAATGGTTCATAATTATACTTATATAATTTCCCATTTGAGGTTGTAATATAAACTCCTAAATATTTAACCTTTTTTACTATCTCACATCCTTTTACTCTTTCTAATTCTTCCTTTTGATTTGTAGTCACATTTTTAACTATCACTTTTCTTTTCCCTAGATTTATTTTAAACCCAGATACTTGACCATATTGATTAATTATGTTCATTAAACCTATAGCTGATTTCCCCAATTGGGTTAAAGTTACAACCAAGTCGTCCGCGAATGCTCGTACTCTGTATTCGTAATGCCTAATCTTAATTCCCTGTACATCATCTGAATCACGTATTCTGTTCAGCAATAATTCCAAAGTTAAAATAAACAATAATGGAGACAGGGGACATCCCTTCTTGTTCCTTTTTCAATTTTAAAAGATTCTGTTAAACTACCATTAACTATAATTTGTGCTGTTTGTTTCTGATATATTGCCTTGATAGATTGTGTAAAATACTCCCCAAACTACATCTTTTGTATTATTTTCATTAAAAATTGCCAATTCACTCGATCAAATATTTTCTCTGCATCCAAGAATATAAGCACTGCGGGGACTTGGTTATTCTTCCCCAAATACTCCAATATATTAACAATTTGTATTACATTACTTTTCATTTGTCTCCCATGTATAAAACCAGATTGATCATTGTGAATCATTTGTTGTGTAACTGACATCAACCTATTTGCTAGTATTTTAGCAAAAAATTTATAATCTGTATTAAGTAGTGATATAGGCCTATAGTTTTTTGGCTGAGTGTGATCTTGATCTTCTTTCGGAATCAAGGAAATAAAGGCTGTTCTCCAAGATGGTGGTACCCTTCCTTCCAATTGTATTTTATTAAATAGATCCTTAAGAGGTTCTGCCATTTCTAGCTGTAAATTTTTATAATAAACTGCTGGAAATCCATCTGTGCCAGAAGCCTTACCAACTTTTAACTGCTTAATTTCCACGAGAATTTCCTCCGTGGTTATTGGTTTTCAATCTTTCCCTTTGCTCATCTGTAACTAAAATAGTGACGTAGTCCAAGGATCACTACAAGGCCAGTTAAGATACTTTGCAGACTGAGGACCCAGCTGCATATGGGTTGGGTGGTCCATGCAGAGCTCTGGATGCTTCAGTTCTGGGTTTTTAATGACATAAAAGATAAAACTCCAGGGGAAGAAGTATATTGTATTTTTGAACATACTGTATATACTCGAGTATAAGCCTAGTTTTTCAGCCCACTTTTTGGGCTGAAAAAAGCCGCCTCGGCTTATACTCGAGTCAGTGAAAAATTTGCCCGAAATGGAGGAGAAAAAGGGGCGGGGCCATGCCGCTGGGTGACACTCGTGAATGGCCCAGTGCCCCTGTGAGTTTCCCCTCCCTCTGTGTCAGTTTGCCGCGCAGCGTGCACCGCACCATCCCCCCTCCTCACGTTCTAATGTAATGCAGGGCTGTCTTATGATTCCCCTTCCTCCCCCTCCTGCCGCTCTGCAACGATGTCCCACCTCCTCCTTGTTATGGCAAGCAGCCACATAGCGATGTCCCACCTCCTCTGGTACAGTGATCCAATGATAGGAATCACTGTGCCGTGTGTCATAGGAGGCGGGACATCGCTCCCGCGGCTGCACGGGACATCATCATCACAGCGGGACATCAGCATCATGAGGTGAGTGAAGTATTTCATTGAATACACCGCTAGTTTACTGTTTTTCTTTGAAATAAATATTCAAAAACATTATTGGTATCTATTTTTATTTTTGAAATTTACTGGTAGCTGCTGCATTTCCCACCCTAGGCTTATACTCGAGTCAATAACTTTTCCAGTTTTTTGTGGTAAAATTAGGTGCCTCGGCTTATATTCGGGTCGGCCTATACTCGAGTATATACGGTATATGGTTTATTTTTTTTAATTAACCTGTGTCATGTTCGAAAAACTCCAATACAGGATGAATGTTCATTTGGACTAAGAAGATAAAATGGCTTCCACACCACCTCCCACACCACCACGTAGGTTGCTTATGCTCTTCTGATTTCCTACCACTTTCTAGAAAGCGTTGCAGATGCTGCCTCCTTTTCCATAACGTCTCCATTGAGGTTAAGTCCAGAGAATGTGTTCTCCCAAACTATTCAATTCCATAGAAAGATTGTTTCAGGGGCCTAAGTGCAAGGACAAAGGGAGGGGTCCTGTGCCTGGAATGCATGAGACCACCTTGCAGGAAAGAGGAGGGGTCAGGGGAAAAGGAAGGCTCACCCTCACAAATGATTAAATGACCCATTTGTCTTCTTTCAGCGCCAAAGAATGTTTTCCAGCGATTCGGTGACTACCTGGATTCAGATCGAGGCAAAACATTAACTATAATACTGGTCCCAGTCTTCTTTGTTCTGGCGGTGCGGATGACCTATCTGTGTAAGTTGTCTTCTTTCAAGAGATTGAGAAAGGCTTTGTCTGAAGGTCTTGTTGAATGTGCTTAAACAGGAGCACTGATTTTCTCCCCATGTCCCAAAGGCTCTGTATTCTAGTCCTTTGAGTATAAACTGAGAGCAAACCCCACCTCTTACTAGTGCTGATGATGTTACCTAGTTAGGTCACGAAATGTCTTCAAGGAAACAACCAAGCTCAGAGAGCACTAAGGACCTCTCATTTCAACCCTGAGCTGCAAATGTTCTCCTTTATTGCTACCATTCAATTTCAACGAATTAGGCCAGGAGACCATTAACTTTCTCTCATTCTCACTCAGGAAAACTTTATTGGCTCTGCTTTGCCTGCTTAGGGAAAAATAGTTTTGGTGATATTTTAGTAACTTCTTTGTAAATCAACATCCCAAATCCTCTGACCCTTGTACCAACTACAATGACACAATTTCTCTTTTGAAAAGCATCCTAACTGAGGTGGCTAATAATATCACAACATAACAGCATAAGGCAGTAATGATGAGCACAAGGAGGATCTCATCCAATGCAGATTTGCTCCCACCCTTTGTTACCAGGGCCAAACATGGACACTTACAATAAAAGATAAACAAAAGTTAGTCACCATGGAAATTTGAGGTTTGAGAAAATCTGCTGGAGTTACCAGAAGAGATAAAATCAGAAATGAGACCATAAGAGAATTGGCAGAGAACCAATCTTAAGCTACATTAAAAAAAACAGCCAAAACAGTGGTTTGCTCACTTGGAGAGGATGTCGTGGGATTCCACACCTTACATGACATATACAAAAAGAGGAGAAGGTCAAAGAACACGAGGCGGACCCAGAAAATGGAGAGACACCATCAAAGAACACAACCACAGTGTTAAAAATGATGGTTGACGCCCCCAGAAGAGCAAGAAGCTTCCTCAGTTCTGAAGAAGAGAACGAGAAGAGGAGGAGAAGCGGAATGTCTTCAAAGAAAACACCAAGAAAGTCCAGTTTCTTGGACCTTCCAGGTGGAAAAAGCACCTTTGGCCCTGGGTTTCATTGTACTACTTTTATTCTTATGTTCCATCATTTGACTTTTCAAGAGTTGCATCCACCTGAATGTTGGGTCCAAATGGATTAGATAAAATTCAGGTTGTCCTCGACTTACAAGGGTTCATTTAGTGACTGTCTGAACTTACAACAGCATGTTTTCACACTTATGACCATTGCAACCTCGACATGGTCACCTGATCAAAATGCTTGGCAACTGGCTCATATTTATGATGGTTGCAGTGTCCAGGGGTCATGTGATTACCTTTTCTAACCTTCTGATGAATTTGATGGAGAAGCTAGATCCACTTAACAACCATGTTACCAATTTAACAACTACAGTGATTCACTTACCAACAGAAATGTTGGGCTCTGTTATGGTCGTAACAGAAAGTATATTACAGAACAACAGAGTTTGAAGACAGGGATCTTGGAGGTCTTCTAATCCAGTTGAACCCCCCCCCCTCCCCGGCATTCAGTCAGAAAACCTTATACCCATAATGGCAAACCTATGTTGTATGCAGTCATTTGTTAGAGAATGGAAGACTTTGCCCTGTCAGCTGCAGCTGACTTTGGCCTTCATCTTTGGCCATTTTTCACCCTCCCGAGGCTTCAGATAAGCCTTCTGAAGCCTCCAGAGGGCAAAAAATGGGCCTACGGGAAACCTGGAAATTCAGGAATGGACTGCGCCCATAGAATTATGAATGTTGGCACACCTGCACATGACCTCCCTGCACTTCCCCCACCTAGAAACTTCCAGTGTTGGAGCATTCAAAGCTTTTGGAAGCAAGACATTCCACTGATTGTTTTAACAGCAATTAAAAGACTACCTGTCATAATTAATCAAACCAACATTGGGCAATGAGGGGCCAAGTTCACAGAATTATTCTCTTCAAGAGGTTTTTCTTCTTTTTCTTTATACCTCTGGAAAAAGCTCAATGGAGGGAAGGTGCTGCACATGTTGAGAGCCAACCTCTTCTGCAGGGCAGACCGTGAGGCGTTGACCACCAGGTTGTCACAGATAATAATAACCAAAATAATAGTATATTCAGTTATAACCATTGGGATGGGAGCTTAACACCTGACTTTCTCTTCTTTCTCTGCTACAGCCATAACCGAAGCGACTAAGAGGAAGAACCTTATACTGGCAGTGGCTTCAATTCGACACTTTGCTCTGGAATACGATGCAAGTTTATATGACAAGAGTGGTAAGCAAGGAGCCAGCAGTTCAGAAACAGCTGCTTGATTGCAATACAATGGGGCAGCTTTTAAGATCGGGCTCGAGAAGGTGCAACCACTGCAGGGGTGGGTTTCAAAAATTGTTCGAACCTACTCTGTGGGCGTGGCCTCCTTTGTGGGAGTGGCTTGCTGCCCATGTGACCGGATGGGAGTGGCTTGCCACCCATGTGACCTGGTGGGAGTGGCCAAGACGATGTTACTAGATATTACTAATTACTAGATATTATTAATATTACTAGATCATTATTAATGCATAGATAACTGCGGGACATTACACACCCACCCACACCCACAAACTATGACAGTGCTAGGAAAACACCCAAAAAATAAAAATCCCCCCCCCCAAAAAAAAAGACTGCCAATGAAACCAGTTTTTTTTTCCTAAGCCTAAGAACAGGGAAGACAAAGTCACTGGAATAAAAACCATCAAGGCAACGTGGAAAATTATAAAGGACAGGCACTCACAGAACCATCAACCATCTCAGAATTACCTAAACAAGGAGTGTCAGCCTCTGCTTCACTGTTGCTTCGGCTGCCATGAAACGGGGAGGGAGGGCATGGAAGAGTTCTGGAATTCAAGCTTCTGCAGAGGGGTTTTTAAAAAGAAAACAGTCTTTTTGGGAGGGGGAATGGGCTGTGCTCCTGGTTTTGGGGATTCCCACCCCCACCAAAGACCAGTTGCAAATCTCTCCAAATCCTTTTCAGGATTTTCTTTTTAAAAAATGCCTCTCTGCAGACGATCTTGAAAACCCCCGGTCTCTGCTTGCCTATAGTCTTGGAAGCTTCCACTGAGAAGTTTCTGCAGAGGGGTTTTTAAAAAGAAAACAGTCTTTTTGGGAGGGGGAATGGGCTGTGCTCCTGGTTTTGGGGATCCCCCCACCACCAAAGACCAGTTGCAAATCTCTCCAAATCCTTTTCAGGATTTTCTTTTTAAAAAATGCCTCTCTGCAGACGATCTTGAAAACCCCCGGTCTCTGCTTGCCTATAGTCTTGGAAGCTTCCACTGAGAAGCTTCTGCAGAGGGGTTTTTAAAAAGAAAACAGTCTTTTTGGGAGGGGGAATGGGCTGTGCTCCTGGTTTTGGGGATTCCCACCCCCACCAAAGACCAGTTGCAAATCTCTCCAAATCCTTTTCAGGATTTTCTTTTTAAAAAATGCCTCTCTGCAGACGATCTTGAAAACCCCCATCCCATCTCTGCTTGGAAGCTTCCGCAACTTCACAGTAAAAGCAAGTAAGAATTTCTCTCTCGCTCGTGAGATTTTCTTTACTGTGCAAAGGCTTGGTTTAAAACTGCAGGCTCCCGGGGAGGGGGGCAGGGGAAAATGCTGCCCATATGCCCCCTTCCAAAGCAACCTTGCAGGTTTTCAAGATCATCCGGAGAGGCATTTTTTAAAAAGAAAAACCCTGCAGGCACCCAGCGACAGGGGCTAGGAGCTAGGAACCCGGAAGTTAATTACTTCCGGGTTCACTGACGAACCGGATCGCAAGAACCGGTGCGAACCGGCAGGAACCCACCCCTGAACCACTGTTCCCTCTAAGGTGCGCGCCTGCGCGGCCGCGCACATAAAAAGAAATCCCCGCGCAGAGGTTTCTAACTTCCGCGCAGAGATTTCTACCAAAGCAAACGTGGGGAAGTCCTTTGCAGGCGGCTAGAACTGGCCGCCCGCAAAGGACCTCCCCAGACTTGTTTTGATGAGCCGCCAGTCCTCTTGCTTCTTCTCCTTCACCAGCAAAGCTCCTGCTGGCTTCCCGGCCCATGGCTTTGGCGTCTCTCCCTCCACGCGGAGCACCTGAGCTGGCTCCCGCGTTATCCCTCCCCCTTCCTCCTCTGCCGTGCTTTTGAGGCCGTGGGAGCTAGTAGGAAAGCGGCACCGCTTTCCTACTAGCTCCCGTGGCCTGAAAAGCACGGCAGAGGAGGAAGGGGGAGGGATAACGCGGGAGCCAGCTCAGGTGCTCCGCGTGGAGGGAGAGACGCCAAAGCCATGGGCCGGGAAGCCAGCAGGAGCTTTGCTGGTGAAGGAGAAGAAGCAAGAGGACTGGCGGCTTTGAAATGCAATCCCTGCCTTGGTCCCGCCGGCCGCGGATTTGATTCGGCGTAAGTGGGGGCCGAACACATGCTGAGCCGACTTTGCGCAGTGAGGCGGAGTAATTCAACCCCCCCCAAAGAACGTGTGTGTGTGTGTGTGTGTGTGTGAGAGAGAGAGAGAGAGAGAGAGAGAGAGAATTGGATCAAAATTGGTGGCCAAAGGAGTGGAGGGAGGGAGGGAAGGAAGGAAGGAAGCCCTCCCCCTGTGAAAAAAACTGAAGAGGGAGCAGTGAATGAATAAACCATAAAAGCAACAAACAGTTAATGCGTAAGTAAGCTGAGGAGGAAGTTCTCAACTAAGGAAGAAATATTAGAAAGAAATATAAAAAGCTCAATATGCCAAAACACTTATTTTAGTCTTCATTTAATTACTTGTATTGTAGTCTGATGTAACATCTTTTTAAAGTTAACGTTAGAAAAGATAGGGTACAAAACTTAAATAATAAAAAAATGTACATTCATTTTGAAAAATAAATGCAATACTTGATTAATTTCATATCTTTATTTAAAATAGTTTTGGCATGGCATATGATTTTATTGACTCAGTTGGAAATGATGTGGATGTTGTATCTGACTCTGAGGTATATATATTCTTATGTAACATAACATATAGCATATTGTCCAAACTTGCTAGACTATTTAATTGATCTTACTACTTTAAAGGGGGAGAGTTTCATGATAAATTATTTTATTACATTTATGTTGCATTTATATATTACCTTTATTACATTTATATTTCACATTATATATTTGTATTGTTATTTTAGTGTTTATTGTCAATTTTGATAGATATTATATTGATATATCAATACTGATTTTACTCATACTAAATAACAATTACTGCTATTATTTATCAGCATCAAATATGTACAGTTTTTAATATTGAGTTAGTCGTATTTTAGAATAATAGCATTATCTTTTAATAGGATAATTGGCAAAATCTAATTCACACGTGATGGGTTGCATTCCAAAGAATGTGAGAGGACAGGTTGCCTGCAAAATGCCAGGACCCAGGACCTGTTGGTGCCATGTCTCTCTCTAGCCAGTCTAACAATGTAAAAGCTGAGCAGAGAGCCTTTTTTTTTCCCAGGGTGAGCGGAAAAGTATAGTGTTTGAGTGGCACTTTTCATGCCTGGCATTCATCGGGTTCAAACCTCGCTCGCAATTGGCGCTTGACGCTTGGAATGTTGCGCAAATGTCCAGCAGACGCGACAGCAGTTCAAACTGTGGCTCTCTTAGGTGCTCAGGCATGAAACTGTGCCGCTCACACACTGTACTTTTCCGCTCACACTGAAAAAAAATTAGAGGGAACATTGGGTGCAACTAGGTTATGTCCAGTTGAGAGACTGGAGTAACATCCTGTTGCACATGGCCCTGAGGCAAGATTCACGGAAACATGGTCCCTCCGTTGAATGAGCTGCCAACGTAATAAATCCAATGTTTTCTGAGGTCGGCCCCCACCCCGATCTGCCTGTTGAAGAGATCATCCTCAAAGGTCTAAATGTAGAGCAATAATTATGGACGAGGACTTTGCAGGTCTCATGTTCGTTAATTGTCCTTCATTCAAAATCTTCCAGGATTTCATCTTCTTCTCTCATGGTCTCTTTAATCACCTCAAATCTAAAAGAATTGGGACATAACTTGATACTTACTGTAGATTTTTAATTCACATCTCTTGACTTAAATTGCTGTATGTTTTTAGACATGGAAATTCTTGCTGCGGTTCATCTGTTTACGCTGCATTTGTTGAACTGGACCTTAAAGAATGAAGAGCTAGAAAACGAACTGAGTAAGTTAATCAAGTCTGCAATCCTGTAGAATAAGCAATTGGAAATTCCCTTTCCTGAAGCATTTCTGGAATCTCAAAGTGGTCTATAATCTTTAATTTCAAATATCTAACCAAAGTTTATGATACCTGATGCTTCCAAATAGCTAGTAAGTTTTTTTCAAGCAAAGGTTTTTATTTCTTGTTTCAAATTTTAAATTCTTTTGTAAACAAAGTGTTGCCTGGGTTTTCCCCTTTTACATTCAGTACATAATTCATTTTACATCATATTACAATTCCAATTTAGTCATATTATTTTCTTCCCATATTTTCCATCTTAAACTTATTTTTTCTTAACACTTATTATTATTATTGTACAATTGTATCACAGCGGCCAGTTGTTTTGCCGGATTTGGCATGGGTTACTAGTCGGGCCCCACCCAGGGGCCTAGGAGGTCGTAACGTATTTTCGTAATATGCGTGCAGATCCAAGCAGTGCGGCTTTTTGCATTTGACTGATGGTGATTTTGTCAATTTTTAACTGTTTTAAATGTAATTCCAGTGCTTTTGGGATAGCACCCAGTGTGCCAATTACCACTGGAATTATCACTGCTGGTTTGTGCCATAGTCGTTGAATTTCGATTTTTAAGTCCTGGTATTTTGAGATTTTTTCATGATCCTTCTCGGCGACCCTGCTATCACCTGGTATTGCGATGTCTATGATTGTGACCTTATTTTTCTCAACCAGTGTGATGTCTGGTGTATTATGTGCCAGTATTTTGTCTGTTTGTATACGGAAATCCCAGAAGATCTTGACCATCTGATTTTCGGTGACTTTTTCAGGCTGATGTTCCCACCAGTTTGTTGCTGTTTTAATATTATAATTTTTGCACAAATTCCAATGGATCATTTGTGCTACTGAATTGTGCCGCAATTTATAATCAGTCTGTGCGATTTTTTTACAGCAGCTGTGATCAACAGTTTCATCAGCTTTTGCAAAGTCTGCATTTGGCATCATCAGAGGATTTTTTCGATTTTTGCCTTAATGGCATTTGTGCGGATAACTTGTTCTTGCGCAGGCAGGATTAGTGACTCTGTTTCTTTCTTTAATGTACCTGTTGTTAACTATAACCAAGTTTGTTCACTGTCCACTTTATCTTTTATTTTTTCCAGAAATTGACCATGCAGTGCTTTGTTCTGCCAACTCTCCATTCTTGATTTTATCACATTTTTTCTGTATTCTTGTTTCGTCTGTTGGGCCTTCAGTAGATTTTTGTTCTTTACTTCGATTAATAGATGTTCTTGATTTTCTTTTAAATAATCAGCCAGTGCATGTTTTTCTTCTTCAACTGTTTGCTTCACTTGTAATAATCCTCTGCCACCTGATTTTCGGGGCAGGTACAGTCAATCAGTATCACCACGTGGATGTAAACTGTAGTGCATTGTCATTAGTTTCCTGGTTTTTCGGTCCAAAATGTCCAAATCAGCTTGTGTCGAGTTAATGTTGTTGTTGTTGTTGTTGTTGTTGTTGTTATTAACACAAATAATAATATTGTTTATTATTATTTGCCGCTTCAGAAGTAAACCAAATTTATCATTTCATTTTCCATCTGTTATACTATTTTCTGTAGGTAGCATATATTCTCAAATTCAATTTTCTTATAATAAGCATTTTATCTAATTAGTTATCTACAATTAATAATTTTAATATACATTTCTCACAACTTTATTAGCTACATATCATTAACAGTATTAACATATTCATTTTATTCTACTAATATCTGCCTTCTTTCCCTTCCTCTTTCTAACCATTTTCTCTTAGTTCATTTCTTACTCTTTTTAATGTTCCACTTTTCATCAATTTTCTGGTTATCCTTTTATCCCATGTTCTTATATTCCTTTCAGTTCTGACCCCACTTCTCCGTCCAGGAACGAAAGCCACAAGGAAACGTAAATAAGAATACTTTTAATCAGTCCAGACTCTTGTTGGCTGCAAGCCCAAAATAAACAAAGAGCTAAGCACTCTGGCAGCAAATCCTACAAACCTAGGCAATGCAAACAAGCACTCACAGCAAACCACTTCTCCAAGTTAGTTTCTCTGAATCGTGAACTCCTGCAAACAGAGCGTGGCACAAACAGTCTCTTTTATAATCAGGAGAGGATCTTAATCAGCTAAGCGGAATCATCTCCTACAATTACGCAGTTGTTCCTTCCGCCGAGTAGCCCTTCGACGGCGTTCATCCTGAAACAACTCACAAGTGTTTTCCTGAACACTCCCTCTGATCCAAGGCTTTGCCGCCACCTGGTGGCCAACCAGTCTTTCCTCGCCCTGCTCGGAGTCGGCACCCGGTCCAGGGTCCTCCACCTCCTCCAGGGCCGACTCATAAGACCCCTCGCTGTCGGAGTCTGGCGGCAGCTCCAACGGCTCCTGCCGGGCCACAACACCTTTCCCCCCTTTTTTTCTTTCTATATGTATTATGTCTTTTCTTCTGCATCTTTTCTGTCACTTTTTGATAGATTGTTTGAATAACCCTCCCCAAGACTTTTCTTTTTTGCTTCCCACTATTTCTCTCTGTTTTTGAATTGTTCCTTTTTCCCCTCTCTTTTCTTTCTGTGCTTCTGTAAATCTTGATAGAATTATCGGTTTTTATCTTCAACTTTTTTTTTACAATATTAACTTTTTGCTTCCTAATTGTGTTCCTTTTTGCCAGTTCCTCTTCTATTTCCTATTCTATGTTTCAACAGTTTTTCTGGTTCTTTACTACCTTTTAGCATTGCACATGCACCTTTTAACATTTCAAGGAGTTCTTCATACATCCCACAGTCCATGTTCAAATTTAACAAACTTTTAATGTGAGAGGGATCTTGGAATCCTAGGGGATAACCATTTAAATATGAGCCATCCAGGTGCAGCAGCTGCCAAAAAAGCCAACACAGTTCTGGGCTGCATAAACAGAGGGATAGAATCAAGATCACATGAAGGGTTAATATCATTTTATAATGCCTTGGTAAGGCTACACTTGGAATACTGCATTCAGTTTTGGTTGCCACGATGTAAAAAAGATGTGGAGACTCTAGAAAGAGTGAAGAGAAGAGCAACAAAGATGATGAGGGGAGTGGAGGCTAAAACATATGAAGAACGGGTGCAGGAACTGGGTATGTCTAGTTTAATGAAAAGAAGGACTAGGGGAGACATGATAGCAGTCTTCCAATATCTCAGAAGAGGGAGTCAAACTATTCTCCAAGGCACCTGATGGTAGAACAAGAAGCAATGGATGGAAACTAATCAAGGAGAGAAGCAACTTAGAACTGAGGAGACATTTCCTGACAGTGAGAACAATTCATCAGTGGAACTCCTTGCCTCCAGAAGTTGTGAATGCTGGTTCCACCACAAATCCGCGAAGCCCTTATCCGCGGAGGCATAAGCACGAAGACTAATTCGCGCCGTTTGAAGCGCTAAGGAAAAATGCGACCGTACTGCAATGACATAATCGCGGAGGGCAAATCCGTGCATTCCCAAGCACTCAGTACCCTAAACCTAACCCTAAACCTAACCCTAAACCTAACCCTAACCCTAACCCTTACCTTAATTGAAATCGGCTTTCTGCTGCGGCGCCGTTTTAAAGCGCCCTTCTGTTGCCGCGCTGTTGTCGCGACGGTGATGACGTGCGGTGATGACGTCGTGGCGTTAGCAACGCGATTTTATCACAGCTATTTTGACGGGCGCAGTTTTGTCATGCCACGGTGAATGCTCCAACACTGGAAGTCTTTAAGAAGAGGTTGGATACCATTTGTCTGAAGAGGTGTAGGGTTTCCTGCCTAAGCAGGGGGTTGGACTAGAAGACCTCCAAGATCCCTTCCGACTATGCTATTCTATTCTGTTCTATTCTATTCTATTCCCTTTATATTTTACCACAATTAATTAAGACCCTCTTCTTGTTTCCATTTTTTCCAGTTTTAATATCCAGTCCCAAAGTAGACCAGTCCACTTCAAAAAAAATTATTTTACTTTCTTCCTCAGCCGTAAAAAAACCAAAGTCAAACAATAGGGAAGGACCATAAACTCCTTAAAAATTCTTAGTATATTCCACTTATCTTTCCTGTGGTCAAGATCAGGTTTTGCTGCTGGGCTTTGTTTCAGAGTGTTGCTGTACTTTCTCTCCTCAGTAGGTGGCTTTTGCGATCCCACAATACGACCAAATCAATAACTTGTCAAAGTTTCCAGAAACCAAAAACTCTAAATGCGCACAGAAAATTTGTTCTTTTTTCTCCGAGTCTTTCCCTTTTGTTCTTTTAGACTTCTCCAATTCCAATTATATTAACCAAAATCTTCTTGGGCTGACACTGTTTCCTCCCCCAGCCTCCGTATTCCAAGTATCAATTAGCTGCTACTTTTAAGCAGCTAATTTAAGCTCTGGAAAAAAAATAATTAAGCTTAAAATTTAGATTCCTTTACCCTTGAGTCGGCCGATCCCAACACTCCGTCTAAACACTGCTCCTGCTCCAAACTTAGTCCGGTTGCCCCGGCTTCAGAGTGGTCATTGAAAGAAGGCCTCCATCCCTACCGTTGATCTGGAGAGCTTGTTTCCAACCTGCCACAGAGCTTGCAGTATTCACAAATATTTAATAATCCTGAAAGTTTGTTCAGGGTGAGAAAATTTTGTTGTTGTTGTTATTATTATTATTGGTTTGTTGTACAGTGAGCCAGATGTTCAGATTAGATTTAGCATTTTCATTCTCCTATTGAGTCCTTCCGAAGGACTTGGGATAGGGAGATGTGCTTGTTTGAAGATGTGAAAGAAATCAGCGCAGGATGTAAGCTGTTGGGTGTCAAGCAATTGACCAATGGCCATTTTGTCAATGCCGATGGTGTTCAGGAGGTGCTGCAGTTTTTGATGTATTCTTATTTAAAATAATTTGGAAAAGTAAAATAATTGAACAGTGCCTCATGGAAGGACAATGAACTGCATGGCCACTCAGAGTCGCCTTGAACCATGAGATAAGAGGCCAATAAGCTTAATAAATAAAAATAAATAAAAAATACAGAAAACAGTTTTGAACTACTTCCTGAAATTTTAGGAAGAGCACTGTGTTCCAACAGAAGTACACAATTAACTTTGAATGGTGAATTGGTTTTAAAAATTAGAATATGCTTATAAGATTTTTGAATTAACTAATGTTGTCCTTTTGTTTTCTCTACTGGTTCAAAGACATTCTTATTAAAATGCTTCCAGACTGGCAACCTTTCGAAAAGAATCTCTATTTCTTTTCTACAACACGAAAAAATTGGTATGCTGCTCGTGATGACTGTATGGCAAGGAATAGTGCAGATTTGGTTTCTTGTAGATATGGTGAAGAACAAGTGAGTACAGGCATATATGTCATCATTTTTCTAAAACGGCTGTTTCATGAAAAAGTCTCAATTAGTTTCCCAGAATGAAAATACGTTGCCTGGTGGTTGAAAATAGGTGCAACTAGGACACTGCCTGGATTCCTAACACAGGAGAAGGCAAGCAAGTGAGAGTAAAAGAGGCAGAAGGGAGGAAATGATGCTGAATGTTTCTGGAACTGCTTCTCAGTGTTGGCAGGCAGAGTGATAAGGCCAAGAGAGAAAGTGGGCAGGGGGCATCCTTGATCAGGCCTGGTTAGGACCCAGGAGGGAAGGAAGGCAGGGAATTAGCTGGGAAGAGGAAAAGAGAGACAAACCGCTTGTCTTAGAGGAAATTTGCTTTTGAAAGGATGGATGAGAAGAGCCCGCTCCTTCCCCCTGGGGTGCCCAGAAAAGGGGAGCTGCATTGCATATTGTGCAGAACAAAAGAAAATATGGGGGGGGAAAGGAGGGGAGAGAGAAGTGGAGGAGCAGGAAAGGAGAGGAGAAAGGAAACGAAAGGAAAGCAGAGTGATGGGAAGGGAAACAAAAAAGGGAAGGGAAGGTAGAAATTATCTGATTGAAACCCCTTCCTCATATCCTCATCCTTGTGATTTGAAAACACTGGGAGAGTTCCTCTTCCATCAAAGGACCGTCCTCTGTAGTGGAATATAACAGCTTGCCACCACCAACTTGTCACAGGACAACTCACCATGGCCAACTTGCCATAATAAAAGTTCAATTTAATTATTTAAAAATATGAACTGTGGCAAGTTGTTGTAGACCCCCCATGTACCTTTGCACATATGTCCTCCCCCCTTAAACCTTAATTTGAAATCACCTTTATATTACCTCTCCCTCTCCCCTTTCCTTCTCTCTCACTGTCCCATCCCCCATCCATCCATCCATCCACCCACCCACCCACCCACCCACCCACCCACCCACCTACCTACCTACCTATCTAATCTATTTTTCTCTCCTCAAGATGTATATAGATGAAAAGTCAGTTGAAAATCAGGAGGACTACTGGATTGGACTCTATAAGAACAGTAGTGTTACCAATGGACTGTTATGGACAGCTGGATATCATGCAGGAACTTTGTAAGTTTTGAAACAAAATCTAATTATGTGACAAGTTGTGCATCAGGGTGTCATGCCTACCACCAGAGGTGG
Source organism: Thamnophis elegans (assembly GCF_009769535.1). Lineage (NCBI taxonomy): Eukaryota > Metazoa > Chordata > Lepidosauria > Squamata > Natricidae > Thamnophis > Thamnophis elegans. The sequence continues at coordinate 2,036,474 of NC_045549.1, read as the reverse complement.
GTTGCTCCCGGTTCTATCCTGGGTCTGAAGGGACATGATTGGCCGACCCTTTGCATCTACAAGCATTGTCCAGAAAGAACAGGGCTGTTTCCTGAGCTAAGCCTTTCCAAGGCCGATTTGGTAAATAAATCCACCACTAACCAGAGGCTGACATTTCCCTGCCTGGGGAAGGTTGGTAAGAGAAGCCAGTGTACAGTGGCCCTTGTCCTGAAATGGTTTCCAGAGGCTGCAGCAGGCCACGTGCTTTCTGGGAACAGATCCTCTTCTGAAGGGTCCTTGGTGCTGTCTGAGCTTGGTTGTTTTCCTGCAGCCGTTTCGTTACCCAAACTAGGTAACACCCTCAGTGATGACCTTAGCCCTGATGACGTTAGCTGGATGGGTAATGAAATGTCTGCAAGAAAGCAATCAAGCTCAGAGAGCTCCATTTCAACCCTGAGCTACAAAGATTCTCTTTTATTAGATCAACTTCTGCTGCAGATCTGACAAGGTGAAATATAACCCCTTGCCCTCCCTTACATCTCCCCTTGCCCTTGACCACTAGAAGTCCCTATGGACCTCCTGTTGAATTTCAAGTATCCACTCCCCCCTGTCCCCCAACGCCCTGCTGTAAATTTACCATTAACAAGTTTTCTATTTCATATGGGCAGAAAATCTTAATCTAACAATCACCCATTGTGACTGTGATTAGGAGAAAGCTTTAGATTGACTTAGATCTAGACCTAGATCTCTACATTTATATCTCTAGGTCTACAAATCTAGATCGAGGCTGATGAGTATTTTGGTTCCTTTAACAGGTACTGGAGTGATGGTCAACCCAATGGTGGAAATAGAGAACGCTGCATTTCCATCCACTCTAGCGGCACAGTTAAGGCCCTTTGGCATGATGATCTTTGTGGCAGCCGAAGAGCCTATATTTGTAAGATGAGCCCAAAGAGTGTGTGGTTCTACTAGCTAATTCAAGACGGTGGAAATTGATTATAAGGTCTCCCAACTCATCTGCATTGTGTTAATAAATGCATTGTGGGAACCAAATTTTGCCAACTTCCTTTTCTCTGCCAGCTTCCTATTTGTCCTTATCATCTTGACAAAATATATCTTACTTACACCAACTGAAAAAATTAATTGAGATTATGCTAACTTACACAATGCTAGCTTCTTCTCCCCTGTAATATATCATTTTTTAAGTCCTTTAGTGGCTGAAGGAAGACTTGTATTTGTATTGGATTGAGTGCCAACTTGTTTGCTCCCATCCAGACCCTAACTGCCTCCAGGCACTGGCACATCACTTCTATTGCTTTGCTGAGTTGGCACGGGGCAGACAGATACAACTGCGTATCGTCTGCATATTGGTGGTACTTAACCCCGTGCCGGCGTATGATCTCACCCAGCGGCTTCATGTAGATGTTGAATAGGAGGGGGGACAGGACCGAACCCTGCGGCACCCCATAGTTGAGGGGCCTTGGGGTCGATCTCTGCCCTCCGACCAACACCGACTGCGACCTGTCCGAGAGGTAGGAGGAGAACCACCGGAGGACGGTGCCTCCTGCTCCCACCTCTCGCAACCGTCGCAGAAGGATACCATGGTCGATGGTATCGAAGGCCGCTGAGAGGTCAAGGAGCACAAGGATAGAGGGGTGACCCCTATCCCTGGCCCGCCAGAGATCATCGATCAACGCGACCAAAGCAGTTTTCCGTGCTGTAGCCAGGCCTGAAGCCCGACTGAAAGGAGTCTAGAAGGAGACAGGAATACCTCTGCCATCTCTTCAGGATCCCCTTCAGAACTGACACAAATCATTTTTTTCCAGGGGCTTTTCTAATCATTTCATCCCTCTGATATCGCCCCCGCCCTCCAAACAGCTTCTCACAGATGCAAGTAGCAAACCCTGGAAGTTTCATACTTAGACTGCTCAGCTAGCCTCTTTCAGCGACTCCTCTCTGCTTCTACTCCGAAGTCTTGTGCCCTTAATTCAAACTCCATTCAAAGCTGACAATCCCTCTCACTCTCTACAACCTGCTAACTGGTGCGTTTCAAATATGGTTGCTGGGGGCAATTTTCCTTTTTCTTGCCTCCCACCTACAGCAGACAAGAGGCCAGATGGCCTTGCTATTAGGTGATGTACTTGCTGGGCTATCCCTGTCCTTGCCATGGCTGTAATGGCGGCAGCTTTCGGAGACGCTGGCTGGTGCGGATGGGTCCACCCAGCCTGGCAAGCTTTGTATCCACATGGCTGCGGAGCTTATTGGGCTGCCCTGTCCCCGCCGTGGCTGTAATGGTGGCAGCTTTGGGAGATGCTGGCCGGCGGGGATAAGGGAGTAGGCTAGCTTGAATGCTTACTTGTTTGTAGGTAGGAGGAGACAGTTCTGTGGATGCATGTGGTGAAGGTGAGGCAGGGCAAGCATCTGAGTGAGTGACAGTTTCGGGGTGTGGCCAGCCAACAGTAACTACTAGTTTGGCGACCCAGCCCAAATTACCGTTACCGGTTCACCCGAACTAGTGCAAACCAGTAGTGCATAGAAACAGACAGAAGAGTATGACGAAACCAACGACTATGGATCGTTGGCTTCCGGTGGTTGGAGCTTCTACGACTGTGGTTAGGGAAAGTAAACATTGGTTTTTTAAAAAAGAAATCCATTCGGTAGCAGCAGGAAGGATCTTACTGTCCATCGCCGTCATGCATTTTCACTAGCTGTGGGACCCTCAATGTGCAACTGATCCAGAGCCTGGGCCCTCGGTAGGTAAACCAAGCAGAAGAAGCCTTCGTGAAATGCTCGCCACTGGAGGACATGTTCAACCAGCCCTTCGCTCTATGGTGGCCTTAGGCAGAGGTGGTCTTCTGCCAGTTCGCACCGGTTTGGACGAACCGGTCGTGGCAGCAGCGGGAGGCTCCGCCCACCAACCCAGATGTCATCGTGGACCCTGTGCACATGTGCTCCCAGTTCCGAACCGGTAGCGAAGGTAAGAGGATTTCATGCCTGGCCTTAGGTTCCACAGAGGGCATCCATCCCAGGCTTCCATGAGCAAGTAGCTAGTTTGGAGTGCCAATCGGATGAATTCCAAACTCCTTGGCAGTTTATGAAGGACTCAGGTTGGACTCAGGAAAGCTCCTTAAAGGAATTGCTGATCCAGAAAGTTGCAGCTGGGATGAGGGTTAACAAATGATGTGGACACTAGCAACAAGAAAATTACAAGCCAGAACGACATGCTACAACAGGAATGTCAAACCTAATTTCATTGAGGGCCACATCAGGGTTGTGTTTGACTTTGGGGGGGGGGGGGCATGGTGGGCATGGACAGCTCAATGTCAGTTGTGTTAGGGGCACCTGTGGTGGCCCGAGCACTGTGCCAGCAAAAACAGGCTCCTAAGCCCCGTTTATGGCTGCAACAGCCTCTTGCAAGCCTCTATCAGTAAAAATGGAGCTCAGGAGGGCCGCATAGAGCCTTCCTGAGGAATTACTACTAGTAGTACTGCTACTACTACTATTTTGTGAATAAAGTAGAAGAATCCAATCGAAAGAAACGTGTGTCAAGGAACCAATGTGCGACTGTTAGGGTGTTAACTTCTTTATTCATAACTGTAAAATTTGTACTTGTGCATTGTTCGAGGTCTTGGCTAGTTTAGCTGCTGAGAGCATTTTACTGGAGCACTGCAATAAAAGAAGTTGGAAAATCCATTTCTCGTGTCTGGTGGTTTGCATTGACTTTGCGGCTAGGCTAGGACCCGTTTCGTGTACAACACTTAAGATTGATATCTCTCTATCTCTCTCTCTCTCTCTCTCTCTCCCTCCCTCCCTCCCTCCCTCCCTCCCTCCCTCCCTCCCTCCCTCCCTAACCCTAAATGATCTTCACTTAACATTTATTAAGTGATTTTTACCCCATTTCAGTGGTGGGATTCAAACATTTTTACTACCGGTTTTGTGGGAGTGGCTTGGTGGGCATGCCAGGGGAAGGATACTGTAAAATCTCTATTCCCACTCCACTCCAGGGGAATGATACTGCAAAATCCTCATTTCCTACTGATCAGCTGGGACTTGGGAGGCAGAGAATAGATGGGGGCGGAGTCAGTCAGAGGTGGTATTTATACGGTTCTCCAAACTTCTCAAAATTTCCACTACCGGTTCTCCAGAACTGGTCAGAACCTGCTGAATACCACCTCTGCAGATCCTAAATAAATAAATAAATATATATGAAATAGTAGTGCAATCAGGATGATTAAAATCCCAGTCCTTGTTTCATGCATGCAATATGTGTGATACCCTTCAAAAAAAGGTCATAGCCACACTTTTGCACTTTTACACTTTTACAGGCATCATTTCCAAGCTTCTGCAACTGGAGGAGAGTTCCTCGGATTTTGTGTGTCTCTGACTGACTTGTGTACGTGTGTCTGTCCATGCGTTCATCACAAGACAATGAAAGCTAAATAAACTAATGCAACAATTGTTTGAGGAACTGCGTCACTTTAAGAAAACAAAATATGTACATCACCCAAAAGATTATGTGGATTTAGTGTCATGTAAATTAAGTCCATAAAATGTTTATTTTCATTTTATTTTGTCAACCATGTAAAAGATGACAGGTAAAAGTATAAACGTATGTATGAACACAGTAAATGGGTACGAATAAATGGAGACCGTAGGAGAGGGATGGTAGGCACGTTGGTGCGCTTTTATACGCCCCCTTACAGACCTCTTAGGAATGGGGCGAGGTCAACAGTCGCCAATCTTAGGTTAGCAGAGTCTGCTAGACAGAACTGAAGGCCCTGGAATAAAGACAGAGTTTCAGTAGCACCTGGAATTTATGGAGAAAGAACCATTTTTGAAATCATCCAATTGGCGAGGATTACATTAAAGGATCAAATAATTGGTGTGTTTGTAACTTAACTTTGAGGCTGGTGAGCAAAGAGATCAAATTTCATTAATATCTTCTAAAACATCAGTTGTGAGTTTGACAAAATGTCCATTAAAAAAAATGCATTACAATCTCAACTCAGCCCCTTCTGACAGCTGGGGGAAGTTGTGACTGAATACGGCTCTGTGAAAGCAGAGCCAATGATGGCGGCGGAGACCAGGGAACCAATGAATAGACTGGTTCCTTAGAACCTCTCTGGATAGAGAGAGCACAGGAAATCACCCACATGTGCTTCGGGTGGCTGCTTCTCATGAGAAGATAGCAGGATGGCAGTTTTTTTCAAGTTTGAGTGCCAGGAGATGATGGCCATCATTAATCTTTCTTGCAACCTCGGTGGACCCTTTTACTGTATACTAAATTCACAAACTGACTTTCTAATCCTTTTGGGAAATTGCTTATTAACCATGGAAAAGCTACTAGAGATCTTCAGTCTTCTTTGGGTGACTTTTGTTGTTTGTTTGGAATATATGAATGAGATGGGGTGATGAGTTACAGGCATCCCTGGGGCACTTTCCTTCACATGTGGCTGCTGTGCTGACTGATTATTGGTTGACTAAGCCATTGTGATGTAATATGATACAATAAGAGAGCTCCACTTGGTCATTGCACTGGACAAGTGGCAGTCTGATTTCAATCTTCAGGTAGCAACAAGGATATCCTCTGAGTCATCTCCTTCCTTTATTCTTGAACCCGTAAGCACATCTAAAAGTTGCCTTATTGATTGGGTTGTCTGGATGCAGGCAGATGTCATGTAGGCTCACGAGAGAACTTGAAGATGGGTGGAAAGATCGCAGACCAATTGTGAAAACAATTCAGATATGGTTTACTTATGCTCACACCATTTGAAAACCCTTCCGCTGATTTCTACAAAGGTTTCAGGGCTCAGTTTCCTTGTAGGGATCTAAGGATCCTAAACCTTTTCTCTCATTTCGATCGAGGAGAAGGAAGGCGGAGGTCCTAGCAGCCATCCTCTTTTTCACATGCTAGATAACGGGAAGAAAAGTTACGGTTTTGCAGGAAAGGCTCTACGGTCAGTAATCAGCCAGAGTAAAGTAGTCCAAGGATCACTACAAGGCCAGTTAAGATACTTTGCAGACTGAGGACCCAGCTGCATATGGGTTGGGTGGTCCATGCAGAGCTCTAGATTCTTCAATTCTGGGTTTTTAATGACATAAAAGATAAAACTCCAGGGGAAGAAGTATATTGTATTTTTGAACATATATGGTTTATTTTTTTTAATTAATCTGTGTCATGTTCTAAAAACTCTAATACAGGATGAATGTTCATTTGGACTAAGAAGATAAAATGGCTCCCAAACCACCTCCCAAACCACCACGTAGGTTGCTTATGCTCTTCTGATTTCCTACCACTTTCTAGAAAGCATTGCAGATGCTGCCTCCTTTTCCATAACGTCTCCATTGAGGTTAAGTCCAGAGAATGTGTTCTCCCAAACTACTCAATTCCATAGAAAGATTGTTTCAGGGGCCTAAGTGCAAGGACAAAGGGAGGGGTCCTGTGCCTGGAATGCATGAGACCACCTTGCAGGAAAGAGGAGGGGTCAGGGGAAAAGGAAGGCTCACCCTCACAAATGATTAAATGACCCATTTGTCTTCTTTCAGCGCCAAAGAATGTTTTCCAGCGATTCAGTGACTACCTGGATTCAGATCGAGGCAAAAGAAGAACAAAAATATTGGTAGCCATCTTCTTCGTTCTTGCTGTGTTGATGTTCTATCTGTGTAAGTTGTCTTCTTACAAGAGATTGAGAAAGGCTTTGTCTGAAGGTCCTGTTGAACATGCTTTAACGGGAGCACTGATTTTCTCCCCATGCCCCAAAGGCTCTGTATTCTAGTCCTTTGAGTATAAACTGAGAGCAAACCCCACCTCTTACTAGTGCTGATGATGTTACCTAGTTAGGTCACGAAATGTTTTCAAGGAAACAACCAAGCTCAGAGAGCACTAAGGACCTCTCATTTCAACCCTGAGCTGGAAAAGTTCTCCTTTATTGCTACCATTCAATTTCAACGAATTAGGCTAGGAGACCATTAAGTTTCTCTCATTCTCACTCAGGAAAACTTTATTGGCTCTGCTTTGCCTGCTTAGGGAAAAATAGTTTTGGTGATATTTTAGTAACTTCTTTTCAACTTCTTTGTAAATCAACATCCCAAATCCTCTGACACTTGTACCAACTACAATGACACAATTTCTCTTTTGAAAAACATCCTAACTGAGGTGGCTAATAATATCACAGCATAACAGCATAAGGCAGTAATGATGAGCACAAGGAGGATCTCATCCAATGCAGATTCGCTCCCACCCTTTGTTACCAGGGCCAAACATGGACACTTACAATAAAAGATAAACAAAGTTAGTCACCATGGAAATTTGAGATTTGAGAAAATCTGCTGGAGTTACTAGAAGAGATAAAATCAGAAATGAGACCATAAGAGAATTGGCACAGAACCAATCTTAAGCTACATTAAAAAAACAGCCAAAGCAGTGGTTTGCTCACTTGGAGAGGATGTCGTGGGATTCTATACCTTACATGACATATACAAAAAGAGGAGAAGGTCAAAGAACACGAGGCAGACCCAGAAAATGGAGAGACGCCATCAAAGACACACAACCACAGTGTTAAAAATGTTGTTGGAGCATTCAAAACTTTTGGAGGGAAGACTTTCCACTGATTAATTGTGTAAACTGTAAGTCGAGGTCTCATAATTAATCAAACAGACATTGGGCAATGATGGGGCAAGTCCACAGAATTATTTTATATACTTTTCCCAGAGGTTTTGTTCTTTATACCTCTGGAAAAAGCTCAACGGAGGGAAAGTGCTACACATGTCTTTAGTCTTTAGTCTTTATTGACATTTATAGGCCGCCCTTTTCCCTGAGGGGACTCAGGGCGGCTTACAATCAATGGGAAGGTGGTGTAGGACAAAACACAAGAAAGAAAAAATGTGAATAAAAAAAATAAACCGATAAAACACAACATTCATTCAGCATTCGGGTGGGGCAAGGTTCGGATCTTATCCCCAGACCTGACGGGATAGCCAGATCTTGAGGGCTGTGCGGAAGGTCTGGACGGTGGTGAGGGTACGAATCTCCACGGGGAGATCGTTCCAAAGCGTCGGAGCTGCAACTGAGAAGGCTCTCCTCCGCGTAGTCGCCAGTCGGCACTGACTGGCGGAAGGAATTCGGAGGAGGCCTACTCTATGCGATCTGATGGGACGGAGGGAGGTAATTGGCAGAAGGCGGTCTCTCAAATAGTCAGATCCACTACCATGGAGGGCTTTATGAATGGTGAGTAGCACCTTGAAGCGCACCCGGAGATCAACAGGTAGCCAGCGCAGCTCACGGAGGATCGGTGTTATGTGGGCGAACCGTGGTGCGCCCACGATCACTCGCGCGGCCGCATTCTGGACTAGCTGAAGTCGCCGGATGCTCTTCAAGGGCAGCCCCATGTAGAGCACATTGCAGTATTCCAGCCTAGAGATCACAAGGGCTCGAGTGACTGTTGTGAGGGCCTCCTGATTCAGGTAGGGCCGCAACTGGCGTACCAGGCAAACCTGGGCAAATGCCCCCCTGGTCACAGCTGACAAATGGTGGTCAAAAGTCAGCTGTGGGTCCAGGAGGACTCCCAAGTTGCGGACCCTGTCTGAGGGGTATAAATTTTGACCCCCCAGCCTGAGTGATGGAATATTAGCCAAATTGTTGGGAGGGAAGCACAACAGCCACTCGGTCTTGTCCGGGTTGAGTACCAGTTTGTTAGCTCTCATCCAGTCCTTAACGGCCTCAAGACCCCGGTTCATCATGTCCACCGCTTCATTGAGTTGGCACGGGGCGGACAGATACAACTGTGTATCGTCCGCATATTGATGGTATTTTATCCCATGCCTCCGAATGATCTCACCCAGCGGTTTCATGTATATGTTGAATAGTAGGGGGGATAAGACCGAGCCCTGCGGCACCCCATAAGTTAGGGGCCTCGGGGACGATCTCTGCCCCCCCACCAACACCGACTGCGACCTGTCCGAGAGGTAGGAGGAGAACCACTGCAAGACAGTGCCTCCCACTCCCACCTCCCGCAGTCGTCGCAGAAGGATACCATGGTCGATGGTATCGAAAGCCGCTGAGAGGTCGAGGAGAACTAGGATGGATGCATGGCCTCCATCTCTGGCTCTCCAGAGATCATCGGTCAATGCGACCAAAGCGGTTTCTGTGCTGTAACTGGGCCTGAAGCCGGACTGGAAGGGGTCAAGATAGCTAGCTTCCTCCAAGGTACGCTGAAGCTGGAAGGCCACCACCTTCTCAACAACCTTCCCAACAAAGGGAAGATTGGAGACTGGACGATAGTTATTAAGAATGGCTGGATCCAAGGATGGTTTCTTCAGGAGGGGTCTCACCACCGCCGCTTTAAGTGCGGCGGGGAAGTGCCCCTCCCGAAGAGAGGCGGTAACAACCGCCTGGATCCAGCCTCGTGTCACCTCACTGCTGTTGGCAACCAGCCAGGAGGGACACGGGTCCAGTATACAGGTGGAGGCGCTCACAGCTCGCATAGCCTTGTCCACATCCCCGGAGGCAACATCCTGAAACTCAACCCAGAGATGGTCTGCCAAGTTATTCCCCTGTGTCTCGGCTGGATCTGCGGGAGTGGAGTCCAAGTCCGACCGAAACCGAGCAACTTTGTCCGCCAAGAACTGGACATAATCCTCAGCCTTACCCTGTAAGGGGTCCCCTGCCTCCCTCCTATTTAGGAGGGAGCGGGTTATCCTAAACAGGGCGGCTGGGCGGGACTCGGCGGACGCAACCAAGGTGGCAATGTGTGTTCTTTTAGTTGTCCTTAATGCCCGGATGTATTCCTTGGTGCATGCTGTCAGAAGTGCTCGGTTCGATTCGGACCTATCGGACCTCCACACGTGCTCTAGGCGTCTCCTCTGGCGCTTCATCTCCCAGAGCTCCTCGGTGAACCAAGGAGGCCTCCGGGATCCGCCGACCCGGAGGGGCCGTAGTGGCGCAATCCGGTCAAGAGACTCCGATGCTGCCAAGTGCCAGGCAGCAACAAGAGTCTCCGCCGAACTGTGCGCGAGAGTATCAGGAATATCCCCAAGCTCCGTCTGGAACCTTAGAGGGTCCATAAGTCGCCTGGGGCGGAACCACCTGGTCGGTTCCTCCTCCCTACGGTGGGGGTTTGGCCTCCGGAAGTCTAGCCTCAGTAGGCAGTGGTCTGACCACGACAGGGGTATGATCTCATTACCCCTCAGACCAAGATCACAAATCCACTGCTCCAAGAGGAATACGAGGTCGAGTGTGTGACCCGCTGAGTGGGTTGGGCCTCGAATTACCTGGGTCAAGCCCATGGCTGTCATGGAGGCCATGAACTCCTGCGCTCCATCAGAGTGTTCACCGAGCGAAAGCAAATTGAAGTCCCCCAGAACCATAAGCCTAGGGAACTCAATTGCTAGCTCGGCTACCGACTTGAGGAGCGAGGGGAGGGCTGCTGCAACGCAGTTGGGAGGCAGGTACGTTAGCAGCAGACCTACTTGACCTTTGAGGTCCAACTTCACCAGTAGGGACTCACACCCGACAAGCTCCGGAGCAGGGATCCTACGAGGTACCAAAGACTCCCGGACAACAATAGCCACACCGCCACCCCTTCCCTGGGCTCTTGGCTGATGAAGCACCTGAAATCCGTCTGGGCACATCTCTACGAGGGGGACTCCTCCCTCCGTGCCCAGCCATGTCTCAGTAATACATGCCAGGTCTGCCCTCTCATCTAAAATTAAGTCCCGGACGAGAGGAGCCTTGTGAACAACAGACCTGGCATTTAGCGACAGCAGCCTGAGACCAGGGTCCTGATTACTCGCGCCATCTGACCTTGGAGTGGGACTCATAGGGCCGGAAGGAGGGATCTCTGTGATGTAGCGATCCCTCCTTCCCCGGTAATGGCCAGCCCTAAAGTCCCCGCCGTATCTGCCTCTCCCTGTTATGACCGCGATGCTCCGACCCTCTCCCATGGGCGTAGTCCCCCCAACCACCCCAATGGCCCCCACTTTCCCCGGCAGCTCCTCCGAATCAGACATACTCATTCACTCACCCAAGCAGTCCCCACGTAGAAGTTAAAACATATAAAATACAATAATAATAAATGGTAAAAGTGGGACCATTCACTCAATCACATACAATCCCATGCACTCACCATACCAATTTAAAATTGCGCAAGAAAGGAGAAACTTAATGTTTTTGAACTTCTCCTCTGTGGAGTCCAGCAAAAGGGGCAAAGCCCAAGAGTTTAAAGAGTTTAAAATAGTTGGAGGATTGTTGAGAGCCAACCTCTTCTGCAGGGCAGACCGTGAGCTATTGACCACCAGGTTGTCACAGATAATAATAGTAAAAATATTAATATATTCAGTTACAACCATTGGGATGGAGTTTAACACCTGACTTTCTCTTCTTTCTCTGCTACAGACAAACGTGAATTGAATAAGAGTAAGAACCTTATACTGGCAGTGGCTTCAATTCGACAATTTGCTCTGGAATACGATCCAAGTTTACAGGGCAAGACTGGTAAGCAAGGATCCAGCAGTTCAGAAACAGCTGTTTGATTGCAACACAACGGGCCAGCTTTTAAGATCGGGCTCGAGAAGGTGCAACTAGGTTATGTCCAGTTGAGAGACTGGAGTAACATCCTGTTGCACATGGCCCTGAGGCAAGATTCACGGAAACATGGTCCCTCCGTTGAATGAGCTGCCAACGTAATAAATCCAATGTTTTCTGAGGTCGGCCCCCACCCCGATCTGCCTGTTGAAGAGATCATCCTCAAAGGTCTAAATGTGGAGCAATAATTATGGATGAGGATTTTGCAGATCTCATGTTCGTTAACTGTCCTTCATTCAAAATCTTCCACGATTCCATCTTCTTCTCTCATGGTCTCTTTAATCAAATTTATAAGAATTGGGACATGATTTGATACTTACTATAGATTTTTACTGCACATCTCTTGACTTAAATTGCTGTATGTTTTTAGACTTGGAAATTCTTGCTGCGGTTCATCTCCATACACTGCATCTGTTGAACTGGACCTTAAAGAACGAAGAGCTACAAAGGGAACTGGGTAAGTTAATCAAGTCTGCAAACCTTCAGAATAAACAAATTCCCTTTCCTGAAGCATTTCTGGAATCTCAAAGTGGTCTATAATCTTTAATTTCAAACATCTAACCAAAGTTTATGATACCTGATGCTTCCAAATAGCTAGTAAGTTTTGTCTCTATATCCACAGTTCCTTTTGCGCAGATATATAGTCTAAACCTCTGGTATATAATTAACAATACAGCAAAGTTGAAGAATGCTAAATAGTAACCCTTGTATTGAGCCTGCAATAATACATTCAGGTAGTCCTCAACTTATGACCACAATTGAGCCCCAAATTTATGTTGCTAAGTGAGAAATTTGTTCAGTGAGCTTTCCCCATTTTATGACTTTTCTTGCCACATTTGTTGAGTGCATGAGTGCAGTTGTTAAGTTAGTAACATGGTTGTTAAGTGAATCTGGCTTCCCCCTTGACTTTGCTTCTCAGAGGATTGCAAAAAGTGATCACATGATACTGAGGGACTACAGCTGTCATAAATATGAACCAGTTGTCAATCCTCCAAATGTAAATCACATGGCCATGGGGAAAAGTGTGAAAAAAGGACATGTCATTTTTTTCAGTGCTGTTGTGACTTCGAACGGTCACTAAATGAACTGTTATAAGTCAAGGACTACCTGTATTGGCTTTAGTTTTTATTCCGAGACATTAGTCGTGTCTTAGTTTTAGGGCAGAAGTCCTAAGTTTCTTTCCATAAGAGTAACCCCTAAATTTAAACATTTTGTTGAAAAGTGGAACAAATGTAAATTTAGATATGTCACCGAGGATTGCATTACTGTGGAAAAACAGGATATAAATGAAACAAAAAAGAAGAGGAATTGATTGTAAATTTGATAATGGCAGCTAGATTAGTGATGACTAAGTATTGGGGACGAAATTGGGATATTCAAAGAAATGAGTGGCATAATGAAATTTGGAGTATGGCAACAAATGATATATTAACAATTTTCAAAAGGGATGATTAAAGCAAACAATACATAAAGAAGGGAGAATGATAATAAACTATACTGCATGGAAGATGGACTTTTTGGTATTAAATATTATGGATGCTCAGGTAAAATAGGATATAAGGATTTGATGTTAATAGAGGATTTTACAAATAAGTAAATGAAATGTCAGCATGTGGTTATGGACTAAATCTTTGGCATAGTTAAGGTTGAAGGATGTTTAAATAACTGTAGTTAACTAAAAGTGGAGGTATAATGATGTCAATATGGTAAACATTTGAGTTAAGATATTTGAATTAATATGAATTAATGGAAGAGATGCACCAAAACATGTTGTAACCAGCTGATATACTTTTTTTTATATAATATATACCTGTGTTGTTTTTTCTTTTTTTGTTTTTTGTTTTTTCTTCCCTGCCTTGTCCTTTGTTCTTTTTGTCTTTCTTTTTTTTTGGGGGGGGGGGGATTTTTTCTTTTCCCACTGGTGTGGGCATGTATTGTTTAAGAGTATTATTATTAATATTTTAAAATAATAATTACAGTCAAATGAAAATGGATATATGACGATGGTGATATGTATGAATATCTGAGTTAAAACACTTGAGTTAACATGAGTTATGTTTGTTGACTGTGGACGAGATGTACGAAAGTTTATTTGTGACCGACTGATACACTTTCTATAGCATGTAAAGAAGGATGTTGTACTTGTTTTAAATTAAAAATTTTTTAAAAAATTTAATAAAAAAAAGCAAACAATTATAATGAAATATGGGGAGGGGTATTATTATTAGGTGGTTAATCTTTGGTGAGATTCACAGCCTTTGGGGCTGGTTGGTATCTCAAAAGCTCGAGTCCTAACCAAGGACCTAGGAACTGTTAAGGTAACGTCGGAGGATATAAGCTGTCCCAAGTAGGGTGGTTTTTTTGTAGAGTCAGAATGTTCAAGTCTGATAAATTTAGAATTTCCAAATAGCGAGGTAGCCCTTTGGGTATTGCTCCAAGGGCTCCAATTACAATCGGGACAACACACGGTTTCTTTTTCCACAGTTGCTCAACTTCAATTTGCAAGTCCCGGTACTTTGTGATTTTTTTCTTGCTGTTTATCTTCAATTCGTGCATCTCCAGGTATTGCAATGTCAATGAAGCATACTTTTTTTTTTCTTTTCAACTATTGTTATGTCAGGTGTGTCATGGGCCAAGTGCCTGTCAGTCTGAATTGTGAAGTCCCACAAGAGCTTAACTTTCTCATTCTCTAAAACCTTCTGAACCTCATGTTCCCAGTGGTTTTTTGCTGTACTCAAATTTAAACTTTTGGCACAATTTCCAGTGAATGATCTTAGCAACGTGATCATGGCATTGTAGGTAGTCAGTTTGTGAAATTTTGCTGCACCCACTGATCAAGTGGTCGACTGTCTCGTCTTTCTCATTACAGAGGCGACATTTGCTCTTGTTTAAAGGTTTTTATTTTCCATTTTATCATTTTCATACACTCACATATATACTGTGCATAGCCGGTGCCATACAACATTAAACAATAATTGCAGCAATTCCTCTTGTCAATAATACCCCCGAAAATACAAACCCAATATACCTCTTCCCCTCTTTATACACCTCTTTCTTCCACCCCTCTCCAACTTTCTATCTTCCCTTCATCCTCCTCCTCTACCCTACTTCCCCTCCCCCTCTACCACTCCTCTCCCGATCCTCTCCCTCCCTTCCTTCTCACCATCCCTCCCATCCTCTCTCCCGTCCCTCTCTACCCGTCTTTCTTCTATCCCACTCCTCCTCCCCTTGGTGTATTTCCACTATATGTCAGTGTACTTAACTTATCCTATTTTTACAGAGAAATTATAGAAAAACAGTATACATGTGAAGTCATATTACATTGAAATCTAACCTAGTATATATCCCTCCCTCCCCCCCCCTCCCCCCCAACCCCCCACCTCCCTCCCCCCCGACTTCCCAGAGCCTGTACATGGTATAGATTTTTAACAAACACAGTCTAAAATATATTGAGAAAAAAAAGGGGGTTAATAACATCTCTACATTGATCTTAGCTTCTTCTTGCTAAGTTAACTTTAAACAATTTAAATCATTCCTGATCTTAAGCGTAGGCTAACTGGAATTTCTTAGTCCCGTATTTTTTTTGTATATAATCAATCCATTTTTTCCAGTTTCGTTTATATCTCTCATTTGAATGATCTTTAAGATATGCCGATATTTTAGCCATCTTGGTTAAATTTGTAACTTTCAATGTCCATTCTTGAGTTGGAGGCAAGTCTTCCTTCTTCCAGTATTGTGCCACCAACAGTCTTGCTGCCGTTATTAGGTGCAGAATCAAGTTAGTCTCTACCACTGTAAAGTCAGTACATATACCTAGTAAAAATAACTGAGGAGTGAACTTTATCCTTCTTTTGAAGATATTTTGCATATTCCACCATATTTTTATCTAAAATGCCTTAACCTTTTGGCAGGTCCACCATATATGAAAATGTGTAGCATCGAGAGAACCACATCTCCAACATTTAGGCTGTAAATTCGGATATATAGAAGCCAGCTTTTTAGGATCTAAATGCCATCTATAGAACATCTTATAAAAATTTTCTCTCAAGTTTTGAACTTGTGTAAATTTCACATTTCTTACCCAGATTCTTTCCCATGTATCCAACATTATTGGTTCTTCAATATTTTGAGCCCACTTTATCATGCAATCTTTAACTAATTCTGTTTCCGAATCCATCTGTATTAATACATTATATATCCTCTTTATATGCATTAAGCTTTGATCTCTTATTTGTTTAAACAGATTATCCTCAACTTGGATAAAACCAATTTTTTGATCTATTTTCCACCTGGCCTGTAATTGGCCATACTGGAACCATGTTTGAACTACCTTCTCCTCTTTTAATACCTCTAAAGATTTTAGTTGTAGAACCCCCCTTTCGGAAATGAGAAGTTGTCTGTAGGTGGTTCTATCCTGTTTTTGTGCTATATTCATATTTTCAATTGCATGTCTAGGAATTGCCCACATGGGTAACTTATCATTTAGTTTATATTGATATTTTTTCCAGACCCGCAGTAAAGCATTTCTTAAGATATGACTTTTAAAATTCTTATCCAATTTTTTGTTGAATAACAAGTAAGCATGCTAACCATATACCAGATCGTGTCCCTCGATATTCAGTATTCTATCGTTGGTTAAATGGGTCCAATCACTAATTGCGGATAGCGCCACTGCATCATAATATAATTTTAGGTTAGGTAATTTCAAGCCTCCTCTCTCGCGTACATCTTGCATTATTTTCATCTTTACCCTCGGCTTCTTTCCGGCCCATACAAATTTGTTGATACCCTTCTGCCATTCTAAAAGATTCGCATCTTTTTAAAGTATAGGTAACATTTGAAAAAGAAATAAAAAATTTGGTAAGGTGTTCATTTTCACTGCCGCTATCCTACCCAGCAAAGATAAGTGCAATTTCTCCCATTTTTTCATCTCTATCTGTATACTCCGCCAAAGTGGTTCATAATTGTGCTTATATAATTTCCCGTTTGAGGCTAAAATATTAACCCCAAGATATTTGACTTTTTTAACTACCTCACATCCTAGCATCCCTCCTAGTTCTTCCTTTTGTTTAATATTCATATTTATAGCTAATATTTTTGTTTTTCCTAAATTTATTTTAAAACCAAACACTTGACCATATTGATTAATCGTATTCATTAAAACCATACTAGATTCCTGCGGTTGTTCCAATATTATGACCAAATCATCCGCAAAAGTGCGGAGTCTGTATTCTTCCTGCCTAATCTTGATCCCTTTTAGACCATCCAAGCCCCGCATTTTATTCAACAATACTTCCAAAGTTATAATGAACAATAGTGGGGACAAAGGACAGCCCTGTCTTGTACCTTTTCCAATTTGAAAAGAGTCTGTTAAACTTCCATTGACTATGATTTGTGCTGTTTGCTGTTGGTATATTGCTTTAATTGACCGTAAAAAGCTATCTCCTATCTGCATTTTTTGCAATATCTTCAACAGAAATTGCCAATTAAGTCGATCAAAGGCCTTCTCAGCATCCAGAAATATGAACGCAGCAGGGATTTGGTTGTTCTTTCCCAAATATTCTAATGCATTAATAATTAATCTAACATTACTTTTCATCTGTCTCCCCTGTATAAAACCTGTTTGGTCGGTATGTATCAATTGTTGAATAACCACCATTAACCTATTTGCTAGTATTTTAGTAAAAATTTTATAATCTACATTAATGAGATAGGTCTATAATTTTTTGGTTGGGTGGTATCTTGATCTTTTTTGGGTATCAAAGATATAAACGCTGTCTTCCAAGATGGAGGCACCTTACCTTCCGTTTGAATCTTATTAAATAATTCTCTAAGAGGTTCTACCATTTCTAACTGTAAATTTTTATAGTAAACCGCTGTCAAACCATCTGTACCTGGTGCTTTCCCTGAATTTAGTTGCTTAATTACCTGCAAAATTTCCCCCGAGGTTATTGGTTGGTTCAATTTTTGCCTGTGCTCTTCTCTAACTGAGGGTATTTTCTCTTTATCTAAATATTTGTCTATATCTAAATTTTAATTTTATCCCCTTTATACAATTCTGTAAAAAATTCCCGAAATGCCTTTTGAATCTCCTCCTGTTGAAACACCTCCTTCCCTCTGTAAGTCAGTTTAGATATATTTCCAGTTTTCCTTTTTTTCCTAATCTGATAAGCTAACCATTTGCCAGGTTTGTTTGCGTTACAAAAAGTATTGTGTTTTGCATATAATAAACCAGTGGCTACCTGGTCAGAGATCAACATGTCAAATTGAGATTTTAATATGGTGATTGCTTCCTTAACCTTTGTATCGCCTGGATTCATTGTTAACTCCAACTCTTTCCTCTTAATTTCCTCTTCCAATTCTGTTCGTTTTAACCCTTGTTTATATCTATGTGCTTTATTTATATTCATCAGCACTCCTCTCATATACGCTTTGCTTGGATCCCATACGAATTCCATAGGTGTACCTTTATTCATATTCAAAACAAAATATTCAGATAACAATTTTTTACAATCATTAATATACTTTTCATATCTAAATAAGTTTTCATTCAATCTCCAAGACCTTCTTGCCTGCACTGCCCTTCCCAATTCCATCCAAACTGGATTATGATCCGAAAGGACCCTAGCCGCAATCTTTGTCTTCTTCACCCTAGAGAGCAGATCATTAATGATTAGTATAAAATCAATCCTTGAAAGGGATTGATGTCTATCAGAAAAGAAAGTGAAATCATATTCCTCTGCGTTTCTTTCTCGCCAAATATCTCTCAATTCAAAGTCGTCCATCATGTCAAAAAACGGTTTGGGTAGCTTTGCTCGCATCTTAGTATTTGGGCGAGAAGTCTTCTTATCTCTTTTAGTGTCTATCACACCATTCCAATCACCCAGTAGTATACAAGACCTATAGTCCCACTGTACTAATTTAGCATGAAGATTTCTATAGAATCCGTCTTGCTGTTGATTAGGAGCATAAATCCCCAAAAGTAATGTCTTTTTCCCTTCTAAGATTAGATCTAACGTGATATATCTTCCAAAGGGATCTGCTTCAATTAATTCAGCTTTGATGTCTTTTCTTAAGTATACAACTATACCATTTTTCTTTTCCATAGCAGAAGCTACAAAATGTTGACCAAGTTTTGGGTTAATCAAATATGTTTGATCAGTTGATTTGATATGAGTTTCTTGCAAACAAATTATATCATTCTTAAACTCTTTAAGATAGTGAAATATTTTCTTTCTCTTCTGTAGAGAATTCAGTCCATTGACATTCCATGTTAGAATCTTAGTTGTCATCTTTGGTTACCTGAAGCTTTTTTAGAGCCTCCTGCATGGCCTGTTTAACCTTTGGCCTAGCTCCTCCCACGGCTTCTGAGCTTGTTGCTGTAACTCCTTGATCGATGGCCGGTGATTGTTGAGGTTGTTGCCTTTTAGCTTGTTTTTCCATTCGTCTGGTAGTCATACGGCTAGGTCTTTGTTCCATAACACCTTGCCCTTCTGGGGAGGGGAGATGGTACATCTTGTCTGGTAGTTGTGTGGTTTGCTGTCTGTCTTGTCCTTCTTGTGATCTTTCTCCAGATCCAGATGGTGCAGGGTGTCCCGCCTTCAAAATATTGTGATAAAAATCTCGAGCTTTCCATATGGAGTTGAGACAATATCTTCGCTTGTCAAATATAAATATGATACCAAATGGTGCGTCCCATCTGTACTGTATCTGACGGTTTCTGAGTTCTTCCACTAAAAAAGCATAGTCTCTCCTGGCTCTTAGCATTTGAGGTGGTATTTCTTTCAAAACAGTCAAATCCCCAATTTGGAGCCTAGTATTATAGGACTCTTGAAATATCATATTTCTGAAGTCTCTTGTAGTGAAATATATAACCACATCTCGGGGAAGTTGTTTCTGTTTTGCCACCCAAAATTAATGTGATAAACTTTATCGATCTGCCAGTCAAAGTTAGACGCCGGTCTTCCCACCAGACAATCAAAAGCTTCTGAAAAAATCTGTTTCAAATTCTCCTGTTTATCCTCACGCAGCCCCCTTACTCTTAATGCCAGCTCCATCTGTCTGTACTGTATCATAATAATTTGTTTTTCAGCGTTTTCAACTTTTTGTTGCACCACCTCAGTTTTGGATGTCAAATTGGTATTAGCTTCGTTAAGATCCTCTAGACTATCTTCAATTCCAGAAACATGTTCTGTCAGTACAGTTACAAGTCCCAGCATATCATCTTTCATTTTAGCAAACCTAGTATCAATTTTATCATACAAGTCCGTCTTAAGTTCTTTTAGCTCCTCTTTTATCTCCTCTCTAAAGTCCCTAAAAGTTTCCAAAAAAAGTTCTTTTGTTAGCAAATCTCCAGTAGGGGGCATAGAGGGTGGGGGCTGCGACTTTGTGCCAGGTATTGAGGATGTACTTCTAGGAGGGGGTTTCAGACCAGAAGTTAATTTTGAGGCCATTCCAAGTCTTATCTTCAAGCAATTAATCAAACTCTACTGGCCCGCTATGCAGCTATGAAAAAAAAGTATTAAATCACCCCTTTATTAGCTCCGTAGGACTTTTCAGAAGGTTTCAGAAAAAAAGCATTGTAACGAAACAGCTCAGCATAATCAATGCCATTTTAGACTTCTCTATATTAGAAATATATGTTAGCAAAGTTGATAAAAAAAGGTCTTGCAGTATCTTGCAGAAGTGAAACTAATTAATAAAAATCTGCTGGCCGGCTATAAAGCGTGATGAGTCGCTCCCTTCCTTTGAAGTTTTATAGCTGTCCTTTGCAAGAAGATTAAGAAGGGGGAGCGTTGTTACGGAGAATTCACAATCGCCATTTTAAAAGCTTTTTCAAATAGCCAAATTAACGAAGGAAGATCTTGTAAAAAAATGAAGCTAGGTTTAAATAAGCAAATGAGGTTCTCAAATACGGGCTCTGCTTGTATTAAAATCAAATAGTTCAAATATTGTTCTAAGTGGGGGGATCTTACTTTGGGCTGTAAAAAAACAGCTGTAGATTCCGGCACGGAGATGATTCAGCCTCGGCTGGCCCCCCCTCTCTTCGCAGACATAAAAGCTACAAAGATCAAAAAGGCACTTTGCCAGCTGGATCTCCCTCCTCCCCTTCTTGCCTGAAGGATAAGGTATCAGTCAGATGTCTAGACAGATAACGCGACCAGGAACTCAGGAGCAGCTCTGTTAAGCTGCTACCATCAGCAAGGTCCCGCCCAGGAAGCCCGCGACATTTGCTCTTGGTGGTAACATGCTGAATTTTTGCCTTCATATAGTTTGTGGCTAAGGCTTGTTCTTGAGCTGCCAAAATGAAGCCTTCTGTTTCTTTTTTCAGTGCTCCTGATCTTAACCAGTTCCAAGTTAGCTTTTGATCAGCTTTGCCTTCAATACTTTTCAAGTATTGGTTATGCATAGCTTTGTTTTTCCAATTTTCAGCTCACTTCTCAATTACTTATTTCTTATATTCAGCTTTTGACTTAGTTATCTTTAAAAGGCTTTCTTTCTTTATTTTCTTAATCATTGGTTCTTCACTTTTCTGGATGTAACCAAGCTGTGTTTTTCTTCTTCCACAGTCTGTTTTACTTGTAGGAGTCCTCGACCACCCTCTGCTCTGGGTAGATATAATTGGTCAACATCACTTTTAGGGTGCAAAGCATGATTCATTGTCATAAGCTTCCTTGTTTTTCTGTCCAAATTGTCCAACTCCATCTGGGTCCAGTCATTTATTCTTGCAGTGTATCGAATAACAGGTATAGGCCAGGTATTTATGGCTTTTATGATGTTTCCTCCACTCAATTTGGAGTTTAAAATCTTGTGAGTTTGTCGAATGTACTTGGCTGAAGTTAATTCCTTGATTTTATTATGCATTAAGTCAGAGGCTTCTAAAATCCCCAAGTACTTGTAGCCTTCTTCTGCTTTTACTGCCTTTATCATTTCTTCATTCTCAAGTTCTATTCCATCATCTTCTATGACCTTGCCTGCTTTGGTTGCCATTGTTGCACATTTGTCAATTCCAAACTGCATACCAATGTCTTGGCTAAATTCCTTTGTGCTTTCAATTAATAAATTCAGTTCAGCTTTTGTTTTACCAAACAGCTTCAAATCGTCCATGTACACCAAGTGCGAAATTTTCAGTCGTTTCTTTGCAAGTTTGTATCCATAGTTTATCTTCTTCAAAATGATTGTCAGTGGTAGCATTGAGAGTATAAAATTATTATGTGGTTAATCTTTGGTGAGATTCACAGCCTTTGGGGCTGGTTGGTAGCTCAACAGTTCGAGTCCTAACCAAGGACCTAGGAACTGTTAAGGTAATATAGGAGGATGTAAATGAAACAAAATAGAAGAGGAATTGATTGTAAATTTGATAATAGCAGCTAGATTAGTGATGACTAAATATTGGGAACGAAATTGGGATATTCAAAGAAATGAGTGGCATAATGAAATTTGGAGTATGGCAACAAATGATAAATTAACATACCAATGTCTTGGCTAAATTCTTTTGTGCTTTCAATTAATACATTCAGTTCAGCTTTTGTTTTACTAAACAGCTTCAAATCATCCATGTGCACCAAGTGCAAAATTTATTATTATTATTATTATTATTATTATTGTTGTTGTTGTTGTACAATTGTATCACAGCGGCCAGTTGTTTCGCCGGATTTGGCATTGGTTACTAGTCGGGCCCCACCCAGGGGCCTAGGACGTCGTAACGTATTTTCGTAATATGCGTGCAGATCCAAGCAGTGCGGCTTTTTGCATTTGACTGATGGTGATTTTGTCAATTTTTAACTGTTTTAAATGTAATTCCAGTGCTTTTGGAATAGCACCCAGTGTGCCAATTACCACTGGAATTACCACTGCTGGTTTGTGCCATAGTCGTTGAATTTCGATTTTTAAGTCCTGGTATCTTGCGATTTTTTCATGTTCCTTCTCGGC
Source organism: Thamnophis elegans (assembly GCF_009769535.1). Classification (NCBI taxonomy): domain Eukaryota; kingdom Metazoa; phylum Chordata; class Lepidosauria; order Squamata; family Natricidae; genus Thamnophis; species Thamnophis elegans. The sequence goes on along the minus strand of NC_045549.1, from coordinate 2,013,982 downwards.
GACCCTGCTATCACCTGGTATTGCGATGTCTATGATTGTGACCTTATTTTTCTCAAATAATAATAATAATAATAATAATAATAATAATAATAATAATAATAATAATAATTATTATTATTATTATACAATTGTATCACAGCGGCCAGTTGTTTCGCCGGATTTGGCATTGGTTACTAGTCTACACCTGGTATTTTTGTGCCATAGTCGTTGAATTTTGATTTTTAAGTCCTGGTATCTTGCGATTTTTTCAAGTTCCTTCTCGGCGACCCTGCTATCACCTGGTATTGCGATGTCTATGATTGTGACCTTATTTTTCTCAACCAGTGTGATGTCTGGTGTATTATGCGCCAGTATTTTGTCGGTTTGTATACGGAAATCCCAGAAGATCTTGACCATCTGATTTTCGGTGACTTTTTCAGGCTGATGTTCCTACCAGTTTGTTGCTGTTTTAATATTATAATTTTTGCACAAATTCCAATGGATCATTTGTGCTACTGAATTGTGCCGCAATTTATAATCAGTCTGCGCGATTTTTTTACAGCAGCTGAGTATGTGATTATTATTATTATTATACAATTGTATCACAGCGGCCAGTTGTTTCGCCGGATTTGGCATGGGTTACTAGTCGGGCCCCACCCAGGGGCCTAGGACGTCGTAACGTATTTTCGTAATATGCGTGCAGATCCAAGCAGTGCGGCTTTTTGCATTTGACTGATGGTGATTTTGTCAATTTTTAACTGTTTTAAATGTAATTCCAGTGCTTTTGGAATAGCACCCAGTGTGCCAATTACCACTGGAATTACCACTGCTGGTTTGTGCCATAGTCGTTGAATTTCGATTTTTAAGTCCTGGTATCTTGCGATTTTTTCATGTTCCTTCTCGGCGACCCTGCTATCACCTGGTATTGCGATGTCTATGATTGTGACCTTATTTTTCTCAACCAGTGTGATGTCTGGTGTATTATGCGCCAGTATTTTGTTGGTTTGTATACGGAAATCCCACAAGATCTTGACCATCTGATTTTCAGTGATTTTTTCAGGCTGATGTTCCCACCAGTTTTTTGCTGTTTTGATATTATAATTTTTGCACAAATTCCAATGGATCATTTGTGCTACTGAATTGTGCCGCAATTTATAATCAGTCTGCGCGATTTTTTTTACAGCAGCTGAGTATGTGATCAACAGTTTCATCAGCTTCTTTGCAAAGTCTGCATTTGGCATCATCAGAGGATTTTTCGATTTTGGCCTTAATGGCATTTGTGCGGATAGCTTGTTCTTGCGCAGCCAGGATTAGTGACTCTGTTTCTTTCTTTAATGTACCTGTTGTTAACCATAACCAAGTTTGTTCACTGTCCACTTTATCTTTTATTTTTTCCAGAAATTGGCCATGCAGTGCTTTGTTCTGCCAACTCTCCATTCTTGATTTTATCACATCTTTTCTGTATTCTTGTTTCGTCTGTTGGGCCTTCAGTAGATTTTTGTTCTTTACTTCGATTAATAGATGTTCTTGACTTTCTTTTAAATAATCAGCCAGTGCATGTTTTTCTTCTTCAACTGTTTGCTTCACTTGTAATAATCCTCTGCCACCTGATTTTCGGGGCAGGTACAGTCTATCAGTATCACCACGTGGATGTAAACTGTAGTGCATTGTCATTAGTTTCCTGGTTTTTCGGTCCAAAAGGTCCAAATCAGCTTGTGTCCAGTTAACTATACCAGCTGTGTATCTTATAACTGGTATTGCCCAGGTATTTATGGCCTTGATTGTATTTCCACCATTCAATTTAGATTTCAAAATTTTCCTAACTCTGTTGGTGTACTCTCGCCTGACAATAGTTTTTACTTCTCCATGCTTGATGTTATCCAACTGCAGAATGCCTAAGTATTTGTAGGCTTCATTTTCTTTGCATTTAATTAATTGGCCATTGGGCATTTCAATTCCCTCACATGCAGTGATTTTGCCCCTTTTTATGGATACAGTGGCGCATTTTTCCATGCCAAACTGCATTGAAATATCGGTGCTGAATACTCGGACTGTGTTTGTCAATGATTGGATTTCTATTTCTGACTTTCCATAGAGTTTCAAATCATCCATATATAGTAAATCTGAATTTTTTTTCAGCTTCTTTGGCTGTTTGGTAGCCTAATTTCATTTTTTTTAAGATTATTGATAGTGGGATCATTGCGATGATGAAGAGAAGAGGTGAAAGTGAATCACCCTGGAAAATTCCTCGCTTGATATTAACCATTCCGTAGATCTCATTCCCTACTGCCAACTCAGTTCTCCATTGTTTCATCGCCTTTTCAGTAAAGGATGTAATATTTTTGCTAATGCCAGTTGTTTCTAAGCATTTTATGATCCAACTAGGTGGCAGTGAGTCAAATGCCTTTTTGTAATCAATCCAGACCATATTCAAGTTCGTTTTTCTGTTCTTACAATTTTCTAATATCATTTTGTCAATTAGAAGCTGATCTTTGGTGCCCCTGCTCCTTCTTTTGTTGCCTTTTTGCTCTACTGGCAAGATGTTGTTTGTTTCCAAATAATCCATCATGTTATCTGCAATAATGCCTGTGAGTAATTTGAAGGTTGTTGGCAAGCATGTTATTGGTCTGTAGTTTTCAGGTGTTGTTCCTTTAGTTGCATCTTTCTGAATCAAGTATGTTTTTCCAGTTGTCAACCATTCATCAATTTGGCCCTTTTGTAAAATTTCATTCAGTTGCCTGGCCAATATTGCATGTAAACTGGTCAGATATTTGAGCCAGAAACCATGTAATTGGTCCTTTCCAGGTGATGTCCAATTCTTTACCTTTTTAACTCGATTTTTGACCATCTCAGTTGTTATTTCTAATACTTGCATTCGCTTGTTGCCAATGCTTTTCTCAAAGTCATGTATCCACTTTGCTTCCTTGTTGTAGTCCTTTGCATTTTCCCACAATTCTTTCCAGAATTCAACTGTGGCCTGTTTTTCTGGTTTTTCACTTTTGGTGTCACCATTTACATTAAGACTTTGATAAAAACGCCGTTGGTCTGATCGAAATTGCTGATTTTCTTTATATTGGATGATTCGTGCCTCATATCTTTCAATTTTTCTAGCTGTTGCTGTTATCTGCTGTTTTACAATCTCTACAGCTTCATTGATGTTTCTTGTATCCAATCTATATCGTCTGATTAGCCGATCTATGATTTTGTTGTTTTTAAGCCGTTGCTCATGCATGTTCTTTAAGTTACTAGCATCTGCCCTTAATTTTTTGATTTTTTGTTCTAAACGGATTTTCCACTTTGGCTTTGATGCTTTTTCTGTTGTGTGACTAGGTACTTTAATTTTAATGCCTAGTTCATTAGTGACTATTACAGCTGCGCTGTACATTAACTGGTTTGTTTCCAAGATGGATCCCGGTTCAATTGTTGAAAACACTGCATTAACCATTTTCATGATAGGGGCCAAAATTTTCTTAGGCACAATTTTTAGTGATGGTAAACGTTGCCTTTCCTCATTAAGCAGAAAATGCTCCATGATCTTATCCTTCAATTCTTTTTGTTTTTGAGTTAGTTCATCAGTTGGTTCAGTGATAACTGGTTCTAGTGGTGGTGATGTTATTTCCTCCCCGAGAGCTTCTTCTGGGAGTTCTACTATAGTGTCTTTAGTTGTGTCTTGAATATCAGTTATTTCCGCTTGTGATATTGTTTTTTGGGTATTGCAATTTGCCTGAATTTCCTCATGTTCAACTTCACTAAACACTTTATTCTGTATAATAAATCGCCTTTGATCTGCTAGTCGTTATTCACTAACATTTGAATCTGGATATTGTTGTTTCCATAATTCATACATTCGCTTTAAATAGCCTCTTTTTTCTGGCTCTGAGTTGTAGTAACAGGCCATTATGGCACGGTTTTCATCTGCACTATATTTTTGTCGTTTTGTTGGCTGGTCCACTTGTAGCCCACTTGTCGACGGATGTCCAGGGACCCCAACATCCGCCGCGGCCCTTGTTAACCCGCGCGACGACCGATGCGGTATGGAATTCTTATTTGTTTTTTTCACCATATTGTATGGGTTGGCCGGGGTTTTTTTACGGGACCAGATGCCAACCTGACCCCAACCCTCCTCCTTTCTCATCCGGGCTTGGGACCGGCAACGGCGGAGTTCGGGCTTGGGACCGGCAACGGCGGAGTTATTATTATACAATTGTATCACAGCGGCCAGTTGTTTCGCCGGATTTGGCATTGGTTACTAGTCGGGCCCCACCCAGGGGCCTAGGACGTCGTAACGTATTTTCATAATATGCGTGCAGATCCAAGCAGTGCAGCTTTTTGCATTTGACTGATGGTGATTATTATACAATTGTATCACAGCGGCCAGTTGTTGTTATTATTATTATTATTATTATTACACAATTGTATCACAGCGGCCAGTTGTTTCGCCGGATTTGGCATTGGTTACTAGTCGGGCCCCACCCAGGGGCCTAGGACGTCGTAACGTATTTTCGTAATATGCGTGCAGATCCAAGCAGTGCGGCTTTTTGCATTTGACTGATGGTGATTTTGTCAATTTTTAACTGTTTTAAATGTAATTCCAGTGCTTTTGGAATAGCACCCAGTGTGCCAATTACCACTGGAATTACCACTGCTGGTTTGTGCCATAGTCATTGAATTTCGATTTTTAAGTCCTGGTATCTTGCGATTTTTTCATGTTCCTTCTCGGCGACCCTGTTGTTGTTGTTGTTGTTGTTGTTGTTGTTGTTATTATTATTATTATTATTATTATTATTATTATCCTGTTCTGTCCTTCCAGAGGACTTGGGATAGGTAGATGTGCTTGTTTGAAGATGTGAAAGAAATCAGCGCAGGATGTAAAGTTGTTGGGAGTCAAGCTGCCTTTTGCAATTGACTGATGGCCATTTGTCAATGCCGATGGTGTTCAGAAAGTGCTGCAGTTTTTGATTTATTCTTATTTAAAATAATTTGAAAAAGTAAAATAATTGAACAGTGCCTCATGGAAGGACAATGAAGCGCATGGCCATTCAGAGATGCCTTGAACCATGAGATAAGAGGCCAATAAGCTTAATAAATAAAAAAATACAGAAAACAGTTTTGAAATTTTAGGGAGAGCACTGTGCTCCAACAGAAGTACACAATTAACTTTGAATGGTGAATTGATTTTTAATGTTAGAATATGCTTACAAGATTTTTGAACTAACTAATGTTGTTCTTTTGTTTTCTCCACTGGTTCACAGATATTCTTACTGAAATGCTTCCAGACTGGCAAGCTTTCGAAAAACATCTCTACTTCTTTTCTACAACACGAAAAAATTGGTATGAGGCTCGTGATGACTGTATGACAAGGAATAGTGCAGATTTGGTTTCTTGTAGATATGGTGAAGAACAAGTGAGTACAGGCATATGTCACCCTTTTTCTAAAATAGCTGCTTCATGAAAAAGTCTCAATTACTTTTCCAGAATGAAAATAAGTTGCCTGGTGGTTGAAAGTGGGTGCAACTAGGAAACTGCCTGGATTCCTAACACAAGAGAAGGAGAGCAAGTGAGAGTAAAAGAGGCAGAAGGGAGGAATAGATACAGGAAAGGAGAGGAGAAAGGAAACAAAAGGAAACGAAAGGAAAGCAGAGTGATGGGAAGGGAAACAAAAAAGGGAAGGGAAGGTAGAAATTATCTGATTGAAACCCCTTCCTCATATCCTCATCCTTGTGATCTGAAAACACTGGGAGAGTTCCTCTTCCATCAAAGGACCGTCCTCTGTAGTGGAATATAACAACTTGCCACAGCCAACTCGTCACAGGACAACTCGCCATGGCCAACCTGCCACAATAACAGTTGTGTGGGACAATTCAATGTAATTATTTAAAAATATGAACTGTGGCAAGTTGTCATAGCTTACCTGTTTACCTTTGCTGAAGCCCCCGAAGCTTCAGAAACACTGCTGGTTGGGAAGGGGAGAGGTTGTCAGTGCTTAGTGGGGTCAGGGGGAATTGGGCCACATATGTCTTCCCCCTTTAAACCTTAATTTGCAATCACCTTTATATTACCTCTCCCTCTCCCCTTTCCTTCTCTCTCACTGTCTATCTCATCTGTCCATCCATCCATCCATCCATCCATCCATCCATCTATTTATCTACCTACCTACCTACCTACCTACCTACCTACCTACCTACCTACCTACCTACCTACTTAATTATTTTTCTCTCCTGAAGGGCTTTATAGATGAAATATCATTGAAAAATAAAATGGACTATTGGATTGGACTTCATAAGAACTCTAGTGCCTCCAATGGTCTCTTATGGACAGCTGGATATGGGGCAGGATCTGTGTAAGTTTTGAAACAAAATGTAATTATGTGACAAGTTGTGCATCAGGGTGTCATGCCTACCACCAGAGGTGGGTTGCTCCCGGTTCTATCCTGGATCCGAAGGGACATGGTTGGCCGACCCTTTGCATTTACAAGCATTGTCCTGAGCTAAGCCTTTGCAAGGCCGATTTGGTAAATAAATCCACCACTAACCAGAGGCTGACATTTCCCTGCCCTGGGGAAGGTTGGTAAGAGAAGCCAGTGTACAGTGGCCCTTGTCCTGAAATGGTTTCCAGAGGCTGCAGCAGGCCACGTGCTTTCTGGGAACAGATCCTCTTCTGAAGGGTCCTTGGTGCTGTCTGAGCTTGGCTGTTTTCCTGCAGCCGTTTCGTTACCCAAACTAGGTAACACCCTCAGTGATGACCTTAGCCCTGATGATGTTAGCTAGATGGGTAATGAAATGTCTGCAAGAAAGCAATCAAGCTCAGAGAGCTCCATTTCACCCCGGAGCTACAAAGATTCTCTTTTATTAGATCAACTTCTGCTGCAGATCTGACAAGGTGAAATATAACCCCTTGCCCTCCCTTACATCTCCCCTTGCCCTTGACCACTAGAAGTCCCTATGGACCTCCTGTTGAATTTCAAGTAGCCACTCCCCCCATCCCCCAATGCCCTGCTGTAAATTTGCCATTAACAAGTTTTCTATTTCATATGGGCAGAAAACCTTAATCTAACAATCACCCATTGTGACTGTGATAGGAGAAAGCTTTAGATTGACTTAGATCTAGACCTAGATCTCTACGTTTGTATCTCTAGTTCTACATATCTAGATTGAGGCTGATGAGTATTTTGGTTCCTTTAACAGGTACTGGCGTAACGGTCAACCCAATGGTGGAAACAAAGAACTCTGCATTGCCATCCTCCCTACTAGCAAAGTTAAGGCCCTTTGGCATGATGATAAGTGTGGCGCCCAAAGACCCTTTATTTGTAAGATGGGCCCAAAGGACAAGTGGTTCTACTAATTCAAGACGGTGGAAACGGATTATAAGATCTCCCAACTCAGCTGCATTGGTGTTAATAAATGCATTGTGGGAACCAAATTTTTCCAACCTTCTTTTCTCTGCAAGCTTCCTACTTGTCCTTATCATCTTGACAAAATATATCTTACTTACACCATCTGAAAAAATGTATTGAGACTGTGATAAGTTACACAATACTACAATACAGTACAATAATAATACAAAAACTAGCTTCTTTCCGTTCCGTAATGTGTCATTCTTCATATCCCTTAGTGGTTGAAGGAAGGCCAAGATGTTACAAGGATAAAGAATTATAGGGCAATTTCATCACTGAACAATGACTATAAATTTTGGCAGAAAGATTAAAGAAGGTTTTACAGGCCTATACTCATGAATATCAGTCTGGCTTTTTGCCAGAATGACTTGGTGCTTGAGGCGGAAAAGAATGAAGATTTTTAATTTTACCTATTTTTTGCTATAGAAATGGTTACTTTATACTCTTTTGTAAAAGTAAAAAGTTGAGCTTTGATGTTATTAATTTATTGTACTGCACCAAAGGAAGTCAGAAGTTAACCCCCCAAAAAATGAATGAAACCTCACATTTGCTTTACGTGGATGACCTGAAGCTTTCTAGAAAAATCAGAACTCCAAATCCCATCACTGACAAACATCGCAAGTGTTGGTGGCGCAGATGTAGCAATGGAGTTTGGCCTAGAGCACGGGTGTCAAACTCAAGGCCCGTGGAATGCTTAGATCTGGCACAGGGGCCACCCTGGAAACAGCAAAGGACTGGCCCACAATGCCTCTGCCAGCGAAAAGGGAGCTCAAGGGGCTGCGTGTGGCCCTCCCGGGCTCTGTTTTCACAGACAGAGTGCTCAGGCCTCCAGAGGCTCCCCTGACATGAGTGACGTCAAGCTGGCCATGCCCCCTGGCCATGCCCCCCGCCCCTCCAAGGTGAAACACAATCCTGATGCAGCCCTCAATGAAATACAGTTCGACCCCTGACCTAGAGCAATGTGCTTTAGTAGCAATAAGGAAGGCTAACCACATGACCAGTGATGGAAGAATCCATCAGGAGCCTACAAATATCTAGGAATTTTACCTTTCTGGATAACATCAGACAAGTTAATAATCTGATTCATAAAGAATACATCTGAAGATTGAGAAGACAAAATTGAACAGTGGAAACAGCATCACGAACTGGGCCAACCTGTGAATCCAATAGACCAGGAGCATCAAACTCAAGGCCTGAGGGCAGGATCAACCCGTGGGGTGGATAGATTTGGCCCGACCCTGGAAACAGTGAAGGACCAGCCTGTGCTGCCTCTGCCAGCAAAAACAGAGCTTGGGAGGGCTGTGGGCGGCTCGCCCGAACTCCATTTTCACTGGCAGAGCTGCAGGAGGCCATCACAGCCAAAGCTCTGGAGCCCATTTTAGCTGGCAAAGTACTCGGCCACCACATCCCCCCGAACACGAGTGATTTCGAGCTGACCATGCCCACACTGGTCCCCCAAGGTCAAACACAACCCTGATGTGGCCCTCAGTGAAATCGAGTTTGACACCCCCTGCAGTAGACAGCTGGAAATATTAACTGGACACAAACTGGACTGGACAATTTGACATAAAAAAGGAAGAAAACTGATAACTATTTCCTGGTCATGGCAGAAGACACAATGAAAACTCTTTAATTTCATAACATACGGACAGACTTCATCCTTGTTTCAAGTGGGAAATGGTGACCCGGCTAGGAGGAAAGCCCACATTGCATTTGCCAGCGGGAGATGGATTACAGTCCCTGAGAGATCTCCTCTTCTCAAGTGACAAAGAGTTTGCCAAGCAAGCAATAGCACTTAGACTTCTATACCGCTTCACATGGCTTTTACAGCCCTCTCTCAGCGGTTTACAGTCAGAAAAATAGCACTTATTATTGACACTTACAGAGTCGCTAATAGTTCGATTCTTGCCAGAACATCCGTCCTATGGCACGTCTTTCCTGCAGAGATTAGAATAAGCCTGATCCTCCTGGCCTGCCCCCCCCCACTTCAGCTTCAGAGTGATGGGATTAAGACATGCCCTCAGCACATGATAGGATTAGCCCTCTACCCATCTCACCACTTGACACCTGGGAAGATTACAACACCCAGCTAAGATTCACCCAAGCTTGGGACTCAAGATAACCTACACAGTGGTGGGATTATTATTTTTTTACTACTGGTTCTGTGGGCGTGGCTTGGTGGGCGTTGCATGGCTTGATGGGCGTGGCTTGGTTGGCATGGCAGGGAAAGGATACTGTAAAATCCCCATTTCCTCCCCACTCCAGGGGAAGGTTACTGTAAAATCCCCATTTCCTCCCAATCAGCTGGGACTCAAGAGAGAATAGATGGGGGCGGGACCAGTCAGAGGTGGCATTCTCCGAATTACTCAAAACTTCTGCTACCAGTTTCCCAGAACTGGTCAGAACCTGCTAAATACCAACTCTGAATCTATAAAGCCACCCCTGCATTACCCCAAGGGAATCTGACAACCAAGTGTTTTTAGCTTATTAATAACGGTATGCTAAAATGCTATGCACACATTCATAGAAAATCATTTAAAATGATGTTTTCTTTATAGTGCTATTGTTTAATCACTATTTTTAAGCTTTCTTTGACAGAAATAATTATATTGATTGATTGAAGGCTAAGAAATGGATAACAGATCCAATATACAGAGTTTTATTTTTTGGCCCTAAAAATATTGTCACTGAGGATGACAGTCTAGTAGAAATTTCTTCATCATTGCTATTGGCCTCAAGTAGCAAATAATTATACAGGGTTTTTAGTGTACTTAGTTCAGGGACGTTCAGTCACTAGAGGCAGGGAAGGCGTGGCCTCACCAGTCATGAGGAAAAGGAAATAATTTTAAAGAATTTTTTAAAAATAATTAAAGCCAAGGTAGTTCCTGCCAGATTCCAAGTCACAGTGATTTGGAGTCTGCTTAGTGTTAACTATAGGAGGAGGCGAGAGAACTAGGGGCCTCCTGTGCATAAGGAATTTTTCGCCTTTTAAGAGTTAAGCAAGGGTTAAAAAGCAAAACATTTCATATGCAAAGGAGGCACATGATTCTCCCACCTCCTGATCTGGGAGCAGCGAACCATGCCTTGCACTTGAGCGACTGCGCAATCTAGTAGCACGAGTCTTGCTTGTAAAACACGCCTGTGTGTGCAAGTTCAACTCTCCACTTTGCATCACAGGAGCTGCCAAGAGCAGAACCATCAGAAGACTTAGAGGTCTCTTATTTCCCCATTAACCTGCATTATCTTTAACTAGCTAACATTTAATATACATTTAAATTTGTACTGAAATATTTGTTTTACAAGTTTTTTTATATATCAATATCTATTTTAGTTTAAATTAATATTTGCAGAGAATGATTCTCAAAGTATTCATACAGCTATGGCTTTGGAAAATGATAAGATGTTAGAATGTATTCCAAATAATTGTCTGGCGGGGCACTTTGCATCGTGGGAGTTGCCAAGCGCCTTTGCTGCAGACCCGGGTATGGTGCTGGGCACCCTGCCCTGGCCGCGGCTTATGCCGCGTTCAGAGTGCTGCCCTTTCGGAAAGCCCCACTGAAGCCCCAGCACCGTGTCCGCTATATAGCGGGACACGTCCCGCCTGTATGGCAGACACAGCGGCAGGGCTTTTGGAAAGCTGCGCCAGGGCTTTGCCTCACCAGCCATAAAGCTCACCGCATGTCACTGACTTAGTTAGCCATCTGCTTTTTAATATTACATGATATCAGTTTCAAGAATGCATGCATTCCTGAAAACTTGTAACAAACTTGTTGAAGGGCCTATGAAATATTTTCTAGTTTAATGTAGAATAAGTATTCTTAATAAAAGAAAAAGTCATTTTTATTTAATCAATTGCATTCCTTTTTATAATGACATTAATTAACTAAACTGGAAATAAATCTATGTTTTGCTAGAGTTTTAAAATTAAAAAATGTTACATTTGCTATTATTTTAATCAGAGTTTCGCCAAGTGAAATTATATAATGGTTCCTCATGTCTCTGTAATTTTCTAAGTTTCATCCAGAACTACCACAGAATCTGGCATTTTCAGCAGAATGATGCTGATGCTAATAAAACATCCTGATTTTTGGTGAAAGGATGGAAGGAGGAAGGAAGGGAAGGGGAAGAGAGATCTAAAGAGCAGAAAGACAGAAGGTAGATAGGCAAGAGGAAGGAAGGAAGGAGAAAGAATGGAAAGGGAGGAAGGCTAGAAGGAAGAAAGAGGGAGGGAAGGAAGGAAGGAAGGTGAAAGGAGGAAGGAAGGAAGGGGTACTTCCACTTGTAGGCCTGGGACTGAATGCAGGAGGAGTCTCTCCATAGGATCAGCTGCTCTTCTGATCATGGTCTATGAAAATGTTACTGCCTGCCTGATGCAAATTTAGACAGACGGTGCTTTGGGCTGCCCCTCAAATCCCCCCCCTTTACTCCTCCCCCTGTAGAATTCATCCCCCTGAGTTTTGCCTTTGAGAGGCATCTAAATGTCATGTGTGGTTATGGCGGATGGCAGAGTCAGCTGGAGGTTGAGAAGGGATTGGGAGCTGTTGTCCGCCTGTGGAGTTCTCCCCATGGACAGGATGGGATGTTGGCATGAAAGGGATCTGGGCACAATCTCACCTGTTCCAAGTAAAGTTGCCTTTTGCAATTGGCTATCGGTAATCCTCGACTTACGACCAGGATTGATCCCCCAATTTCTGTTGTTAAGGGAGACATTTATTTGTTAAATGAATTTTGCCACATTTTGCGGCCTTTTATTGCCACGTTAAGTGAATCATGGTGGCTGTTAAGTTAGGAACATGGCTGTTAAGTGAATCTGGGCTTCTCCATTGGGTAAGGTGACCAGACGTTCTGCTTTTGGCAGAACAGTCCCGATTTTTAACAATTTGTCTGTGTCCCGCGGCGTTTTAAAAAAGTCCCAATTTAAAAAAAAATTTAATCACCCCCCCCCCCCCTTCCTGGTCAATGGTGTCCCTCTTTACCAATGTTAAAATCTGGTCATCTTAGGTATAAATCGCTCTCTTTTTCATCCATGTGCTCTTTTTTTGCCCAGGACCTCAAACCATGTAGTCCTGTTCACGATTAAATCATCTTTCCAAGCAGTCTCCATGTTCCATGTATAACAATTTTAAACTGTTAAAAAAAAGATTGAAGCAATGAGAGTGGGGAGAGAGAGCCTTTGCCCTGTGTTTGTCTGGTCAGCAAGAACAGGAACTGTTCATTTTATTTTATTTTTTTCTCCTTCCTTCTCTGTACCCTTAAGTACAGCCCAAGTTTACGAGGAAACATTTTAAGTTCATTTAGAAGAAAAAATTCATTCTTGCATTTACTGTGTGTTTAAATGATTTCAGCTGTCCATCCCTTTTCTGAAGCATTTGAATCCAGTTCCCCTCTTCATCTGTGATGTCCCCATTTTGTTGAAACTGATGTATCTGTTTAAAAATTGCAGTACTGATGTTTCCTCCCCCCCAAAAAAAATTCTGCCTGCAAGCCATCTACCCCCTCTCCATCCCCCCCCCCAATCTCCAATCCTCTTACAATGTTTTTTCTGGGAGGATCACCCACAAAGGGGCTTGTTTTCATTTCTTTCAGCCCTGCACAGATGACTCTGCAACCTGAGGAAGCAGAAAATCTGATCCAGATGCTGATCCAGAGGAGACCTCCCATTCATTGAGCCAGGAATTGGGTTTGGATCCAGCCCTCCACTAGAAAGTCATCACAGCAACCAGAGAGGAGCAGACCTTCCCAATCCTGACTGACCACCCTTACCATCAAGCTAAGCCTAACAGACTTGAAAGAGAGGCCCCTGAGATGGACAAGACTACTCTTTTCAAACCCCAAACGACAGCTGTAAAGACTATGGGGGAAGGGTGGAAATCCATTGTAAGGTTTTCTTTCTTGTCTCATTTACGTTGTAATCAGTCAAATGGATTCTGGGGGGATTGCATTTGGGAGCACAGCAAGTTGAACACCTTGGACTTCTGTCTGGTGGGAGGGATATTTATCCAGAATGTGTTATTGCCTGTATTGTAGAAGTAGTTGCATGCATCCATACATACATATGTACGTACACACACATACACACATACACGCACATGCACACACACACACACACACACACACACACACACACTATCCATTCAGAATTGGACTGGGACTATCCCTTTCACCTACCTCCACACAGAGCTGCTCCTAGGTTGATTTTTGCTTTGTGGCACTAAGGTCCAAGCGGTCATATCTCCTTGCTAATTCCAAGGGGGAGGGAGCATCCCCCTCGGTCAATTTCCTCACCGAAGAAGTAGCAGAAAAGAGATCTCCAAAATCCAAGCCCTGATTGTGACTCACAAATGATGCTGCCCAGTTCACAGTTCTACAGTTCACAACCCTTTTCCACTTCCATGGCCACTTCTCCCATCAGTGCACCAGGGACAGAACTTGTGCCATGAAGCATGACTCGCATCTTGACATTTTTGACTAAAACATGGCTAGCTGAAGACAGCCCTGTGTATGGGTCTGAACCAAAGAGAAGAAATAACTGGGACTTTTTGGGGTTTTGGAATTCTCTGAGGTTGGATTCCTTCTTTGCTGAGGATCACCTGAAATGCAGAAACTGAGGGCTAAGTGCCAAATCCTGATTGGGCACAACAGCCAGCCAATCGGAGAGCGGCAGAAGCTGAATATTCTACATCATAAAGAAAATGAACTGTCTGAAGTTGCGGAAGGAAGCTCCAGTTGTAAGGTACCAAGAGAGGGGAGGAAGAAAAATTGATTAAGCCTCTCGAGAGATGGTGCTTCTGCTCCCCTGCTCAAGTCCAGGGGTGTCTCCAGGGTCTGCAGGTTGGCTAGGGACCCTTGGCATCCTGCCTCTAAGCCCTCTGCCACTTGGGGGGGGGGAGTATTGGGGCGCGATTCAAGGAGAAAGTGAGAAAAATGTTTCTTTTTGGACCAGGCAATTGGGGCCTTAGAAGGTGCAAGTGCTCAGGGACCCGAACAGCACATTTTCTTCACTGGGTCCAAACTCTGGAGCTACTGATCCGTGGGAGATCCCTGCCCAATCAGCATCTGGGAGGGAAAGTTTTCCCAGAGATGTGCTGTTGCAGTGCTTTTCCTTGGCAGAATGACTTTTGGCCCTATTGTGTATGTGAGTGGAAGCAGAGTGAGGAATGTGTGGTTGTGATCAAACCAAAAGAAGAGTAACCGTTTAAGAAGTATAGCATCGAGCACCTGAGTGTATGGAGAAGCTGAGAATGGCAGAGCCAGGAGAGTCACTGCAAAGATGTTTGTAGAAGTCGGGAGGACCAAGGAAGGTCAGGAAGCCCAGCTGAGAGAGACCGGTGCAGAGAGGGCCTCTCAGGGCCAATTGTCCCCTGCCTGATTCTCCCCCCTCTGTCCCTTCTCCAAGAAAACTAGATACAGACCAGATCAACTGAAGTCCAGGGAGAGAGAATATGGGGAACAGAGAGTCAAGCACTCAGGAAGAATAAGGAGAGGCACAAGACTACCATCAAGAGAGGTCTTACGGTAGGTTAACGGAAGGAGTGATCATTCTAGATCTGAGCCCAGACCACTTGCTTATTAAAAGCAGCTTCTTGTGTGTATTGTGAGGTGCAAACAACCAGAACCACTCGGGAATAGTCTCAACAGTAGTTCATTGCTAGCCAACTACGTTACAAGAATCTCACCAGACTGACTGCATTCCCCTGGGAGTGGTCAGATAAGGAAGGCTTCAAGAATTGCAGGGGAGGGCAAGCCTTTGATGCTTCCTGCTGTGCTGAGGCTCCAAATTCAGGCCCCTCTTAGCTCCTCTGTCCAGCCTAGCTGGAGATTCTACCACTTCTATATACACACCGTTGTTGAGCCCTATGGCAGGTAAACTCTATGCGGGAATTGAATTGGAGTCGATATGTGTGTGTGTATGTTTATGCAAATGTACATGTACTGTGATGTGTATGTGTTTATATACAGTATATATGTGTGTGTGTGTGTTTGTGTGCGTGTATTACCCCCACCAACAAATACACATACAAAATACAACTCTCAGACAAAAGTGGGATGGAGATGTAACCAATCAGGGTAGAATCAGGATCCAAAATACAGTTCTGGGGTCCAAAGCCTTTATTTAAATGTTGTTTATTTCTAAAGTCCTCCCAGTTTGTTGCCCATTTCCTCCTCCTGGTTTTAATAGAAAAGTTTGGGCTGGAGTTGGGCTCTCTGTCTTGCAACATTAGTTTTCCACCATCTGCTGTATCATCTTCTTCACCATTCAGGAGGAACAGTTAAATACACCGAAGAGACCAAATGGGTCACAAAAAGTCACATCGTAAGTTGTTTCTGCCATCTTTTTCTCTGCTAAAGAATAGTATGTGGTTGATACATGGTGGGCTACAGTTCTTATCCCACCCACCCTAAATTTTAGCAAAAGTTTAAAACAAAATAATTACCCAAACTAACAAAGAACAAAAAAGAGGTAGAGAGGGAGGGAGGGAGGAACGATGCCAAAAGAATAGAAATATGTTTCTAGTTTCCTTTGTAGAAAATATAATTACTAAATTATCTTGCAAATAAAGCTAACTTTCTACTATTATCAGATTATATAAAAATGCAATTCTATCATTTTCCAGATCCAAAGAAACACCATGGTGAGGAGAAAGGAGAAGGTACGTATGCGTTTATAGCCAAGCATTTAATTTGGTGTGCAATTTAATATTATTCCTCTAACTAATTGGGACTTTATGGTTTCATCTGTTGTGTTCTTCTTGTGCTCTTATGTGCATCACTTACTTGCAATGCATCATCTTGTCCTCAATACGGGTAGAGAATGGCTGTTTCAATTATCCATATTTATTTAGGGGCTCCAAAAAGAAAGGCCTTCTCTGTGGTGGCTTCTTCCCTGTGGACCATCATCCCTGCAGAAATAAGATTGGCTCCCACCTTGACATGTTATTGCCTGGTTGTTTGCTGATTTTCTTGCTTCGTTTCCTCTTTTTTTTTTGATGAAGTTCCTGTTTTTTTAAACATTTTTTTATTTTTACTAAACAAACAACACACACAAAAATAACCATCTTACATTACATCTTGTAGAAAGTGTGTTAATTGGTTACAATTAGCTTTCGTGCATCTCTTCCAGAGTCATTACTTACATTCATATCGAATATCAAAGTTCTTGATTAGGGTGACCAGACGTCCCGCATTTGGCAGTACAGGCACGCCTTCTCATAATTTTTCCTGCATCCCGGGCCATTCCCAAAATATCCCGCTTAATTTTGGCGCCTTCTTCGACTCGCTCCCCCGCCCATCCGTTGCCGCTCACATGGGCGGGGGAGCGAGCTCGCCTTTCCAGCTCCACTTCCGGACTAGCCGTGGGAAAGCCTCCGCGAAAAGAGCCACCTGGGGCCGCCGCTTCTTCTCTGAACTCAGAGTAAGTGACGAGCGGGGCGAGTGAGCGGGCGGATGGTGGTGGGATTGCCTCCCGCTGCACTGCAGCTGACTCACCGCAGGCCAGGTGGGCTGGGAGGCTTTGGGCGTCCGGGCGGGAAGAGTGCGGAGGAAGGCAGAGCGGCGCTCGACGCGACTCTGCTACTTCTGCTGGAGGAGCCCCTAGATAGGGAAGGTGGGTGGCGGGGCGGAGCAAGGGAGCACAAGCGGTGGATCCCGGGCTCATATGCAGACGGAGCTCTCCAGGCACAGGAGCGCTGGAAAAGTGCTCTGCTCATTCACCCACCGGGACGGAGCACGCTCGCTCGCTCGCTCCAGCCCTGCCTGCCGGCATGCTAAAGTGCCAGCATAACTTTGAAGGGCTAGCTTGCCGCTTGCCTTCCACGTCGGCCCGCCCGGAAGGCAATCCAGCCCTTCAAAGCCATGCCGGCAGTTTAGAACTCGCCCGCCATTCAGCGAAACATCTTTCGCTGAATGGCGGCTGAGGGGCATGCTAAAGTGCCGGCATGACTTTGAAGTGCTG
The DNA here is from genome assembly GCF_009769535.1 of Thamnophis elegans. Classification (NCBI taxonomy): domain Eukaryota; kingdom Metazoa; phylum Chordata; class Lepidosauria; order Squamata; family Natricidae; genus Thamnophis; species Thamnophis elegans. The sequence goes on along the minus strand of NC_045549.1, from coordinate 1,996,658 downwards.
GCTTGCCACGTTTCCCCGGAGCGCTCGGGCTCCTTCTCTGGGCAGAGTTGGAGCCTCTCCTCCTCCCAACGGTGGGGTGCCCTAAAAAAAAAAAGAAAGGAGCCAAGCTGTTCCAGAGATGTGAAGGGAAAGCTCCATCGAGCCCCGTGTGTGGATTTGTTTATTATTTGCTCGGGGATCTGGATCCGGGCCACCTGTTCCTCCGGGGGCAGCCCGAGCCTTTGAGCGGCGAGCGGAGCTTTCTCCAAAAATGGTGCTGCTGCTCCCCTTTGGCACTTCGCTCTGGGAGAAAAATGGAGCGTGACGGACTTTCCAGCGCGGATCAGAAGCTGATCCGGGAGAGCTGGCAGAAAGTGAGCAACAGCCCCCTGGAGCACGGCGTCATCCTGTTCACCAGATAGGGCAAGATAGGTTGCCAGACCAGAGGGCGCAGGTGAGAACTCTTGAACAAGAGAGAGAGGGGTGGGGTGGGGGTAGTGGTCGCCTGGTCAAGTTTGAGGCTGGGCGTTTTAAACATTGGAAGTAGCCCACCATCCCCAGCGAACTTAATTCAAAGCTCCCTCCGCCAGGAATGTACCCTCGTGGATTGACCAGCCGCTGACTTGGGGCTAAAGCCTTGGTTTCCTTCCCATTTCCCTTCTTTAACCTAAACCCTCCCTCCCCCGCCTCTAAATGCCTTTTCAGGGCATCTGCTCCCTGCTCAGTGCCCTCCAGATGTGCTGGATTACAGCTCCTCTCATCATCATTTCTAATAAATTGCTGCATTGGAGAGGATGGGAATCGAGAGGTGGTGCTCTGAATAAAGGCTATTTGGGAGCACCACATGGGGCTTTGGTTGCTGGACAAAGGTTAGAAACCAGGCTGGTCTTCTCCTCTCTTAGCTAGCTGGGAGCAGGCTCCCTTTTCTGTTTTCCCCATTTCTTGATTCTTGAGTGTCTCTTGTCCTCATTCAAATAATTCTCTATTGCTCTCTATGGGAAGCTAGCAAAACAGAACAAAAAGTCTGGGGAGAAAAACAGAAACTGTTCTTCACATTTCCCATGCATTTGTGAGTTTGCTCCATCGGTTGATTTTAGAGCAGGATGCACAGTGGAGAGAACTCTGCCTGGCTAAATTCATATACATGACAGCAGAATCTTCAAACGTTAAGAGAAAGGAGGTAGCTGGTTTTAACCAACTTAGAGCTTTAAGACAGAAGAGATTCCATTTCCATGCTGTGTTCTTAAACTGAGAAACCTACAAACACAAAATGTAGGGACTCACCTTTGGCCCAGTGGTAAATTTATGGAGGATGTGAGGCTCCAGGAGTATGTCCAGTATGGCGCTTACAAAAAGAATGGTGCAGAAGGGGAAATCAGCAGCGGGGAGGGGGAGGGGGGGAGAATGTGAATATTTTGGTCCAATATATTGGTTAACAAAAAATCCTTTACTGTTATATCTATTTTCTTCTCATCAAACCAACATATATGTATACCTTATTGCCCTTATCAATTATTTTTTAACATAACCATCTATAAGTTACTAAATTACTACTTACTGATTATAAAACTTAGTTAATTTTTGTTATCTACTTTCATATATCCAATAACATTATACCTTTATAACATATTCAAAATAAGAATTAATTATTTAAATTTCTAAACTTTTCCCCCAAATCATTGTTTGCAATTTATATCCAAATTCCTTATATTAAGCCAGTACATATATATGTCATTAACTATAAGTCTTATCATTTCATCATTATTATTATTATCATTAATGTTTGTAACAAAATCATTTATTACTTATATCCAGCTTCCTCACTTCCAGCCAACATAGAAATATACCTTGTTACCATTATCAACTATTTATTTAAACAAGCAATCTAAAGAGTTACTAAATCTCTACTTACTAATCATCAAATTTATCTATTATTTTTTTTATTATCGATTTTCATATATCAACCTGTGTCCTTCCAGAAGGCATGTAGTCTTATTTCTTTTGCCATTTGTGGAGTTAATTTTCTATTTATTTCCTTGGTAAAGTTTTTATGGACATCTCTCTGCACCTTATTGTCTATTGGATCTCTCAGGTAATCTTGGCGCCCTTTTGCTACTTAAATTGATTTATCTTTGGTTGCCAATCCTGTTTCTGGTAAGATTTTTTTCTTTAAAACCATCATTTTTTCTCTTTTTTTCTTCTTTTGTGCCTTGAAATTTGGGGTAAAGCTCCAGGCCATCGAATTCCCCCCTCCAAACTCCCATTTTTTTTGCTTTCAACTACTTTCAGTTCAGAAATCAAATCATTAATTTTCTTATCTTTGTGTTCCTTTTTCTCTTCCAGTTTTTGGAACTCCACCTCCCTCATTTTTTTCTGGTGTAAACTTTATGTTCTTCTCAATTCTCCAAGTTACCAATAACTCTTGAATTGCATCCCAAATCCTTGCAAAGTTAAAGTTTCGTCTTTTGTAAATTGCTCCATGTTCCAAATTGTAAATTACTGCTGCGGTAGCTTTAATATTCACAAGAGAGAGGTTCTGTTTTTTTTCCTTCTCCCAGTACCGATAAGGCTCTCAAGAGACAGCTGTGGTAAACAGATTTATAGCCTTGACTCTTATTACTTTTAGTTACAGAGCTTTGAAGCACAAAGACATTAAGCTTCTGAGCAGCAAAATTAGTATATTTTTTTTCACTTTCTTGTGTTGACTCAGATTTAGGAGGGACAAAGTTCTTAAATGGAGTTTAATAGCAAATAGTAGACATTTTGTTAATGTAGAGAGGGAGATTTTGGTCCTTGAGTTGAAAAATAAGGCAGGAAGAAGCTGAAAAACCGGCCCGTTCACTTTAAGCAGAGGGGGTGGGGGGGAGAGAAAAAGTTGTGAGAAGCATTTCAATAGTTACAAGAAAAAAAGCATACTGACCGAAACAAAACAATGAAGATCAATTCCGCTGCTGACTTCTTCTGGTTAAGGGTTTAGTTTAGCATTAAAAAAAGATTCTTTTGGGCAGTTTTTTTTTTTCCAAAACAGAAAGAATTCCCCAGATGATCACACTTTCTCTTTCTGTTCCCTTCCATTCCATAGCCATCCGTCCTCACTTCATCAGCCTAAGCTGTCTTTTGTCACAAGCTTGAAGACTTTTTCTTCCTTTTTTCAGGGATTTTATGATATCCCCGAAATCAGCAAGATGTATTCTTCCTGTTCACCGTCCCTTCGAGATGGTTTAGGTCCGATTGGACCCCCCAGTGGCAAAAGTACCGGCTGCAGTCTCAGAGCATCGAGACCGCACACACTGTGGAGACATTGGCTCCTCCCCCCTTTTTGATGAAGTTCTTGTTTATGTCTTTCATTTTCCCAGTTTTCCCCTCCCTTCAGGCCTGGTTCCACCACAAAAACGCGTTCAACTAAACCGCGCTCGACGAAACCGCGTAGCTGACGTCATCAACAGGGCGACAACAGCGCGGAGACAGAAGCACGCTGTAAACGCTAAACCTAAAATTAACCCCTAAACCTAAACCTAAACCTTAACCTAATCCTAAACCTAATCCCAACCCTTAACCTAACCCTAAACCTAACCCTAACCCTAACCCTTAACCTAACCCTAACCCTAACCCTAACCCTAACCCTAACCCTAACCCTAACCCTAACCCTTAACCTAACCCTAAACCTAACCCTAAACCTAACCCCAAACCTAACCCTTACCTTAAGTTGAATCGGCTTGCTTTCAAAGCGCTATTTAAAGCACCCTTCTTTCTCCGCTCTCGCTGTTGTCGCCCTCTTGATGACGTCAGCGACGTGGTTTAATCGGGTGCGGCTTAGTCAAGCGCGGTTTTGTCGTGCCACGTTCAGGCCTATCTCAGGTTGTTGAATTCAGATAATCCAAATACTTACAACACCGTAACTGTTTCTGTTCTTCTATTTCTTGTTCCTATTCTGCTTATATAATAATGTTGGTCACCTCAAAAGGGATTAGCGTGCGAGGTGCTCATGTAGGAATATTTTGAGTGAAAGACAGAAAGTCCCCTGGAGCCTCTAAAACCAGCTCAGAGTCATCATTTTCCTACTGGAATACGTAAACTGGATGTAAACAAGCATTTTGCCTTCTCATAGGCTCAAAGAAAGAACATCATGAAAAGAAACGACATGAAGGAGGTATGTAAGCATTTGCAGCTCCCCTTCTATCCTACGCAGAATACTATTAATACTAGTTTAGTTGTGATGGGTCACATTGGCACAGCGTGGGAAACCGGCAGCCTGGGTTTGAGACCCAAACATCGCGCATTGGGGTGAGCTCTCGTTATTCACTGCAGCTCCTGCCCAGCTAGCCGTTTGAAAGCAGGCCAATGCGAGTAGATAAATAGGTACCACTAGTGGAGGGAAGGTAAGAGAGTCCTGTGCTTCTCGGCGCATAGTCATGCTGGCCACCTGACCACGGAAAGTGACTTTGGGCAGTGCTGACTGCCTTGGCCAAGGGACGGAGATGAGCACCACCCCTAGAGAGGGAGAAATCTTGACCTTTGGTTGCGATGGGCTTTCTGTTCAACTTTATTTTCTGTATTCGTTTCTCCTACTGGTTGTGACTGCATTGGCTTCGTCTGGCTCTGTTTCTGTATTTTTTGTATAGTTCTGTTTATTTTGAAAGGGATGAATTGCAGGAGTCCCCGTTTCAGGTGGAATATCCACTGGAAACCAATTCACCTCTAAAATCTCAGCAAGATGAAAATAATCCAAATCTAGATTGGATCCCTTAATTTGTGGTCACGTGTCAGTTTCTATGCTATGCAATTGGAGAAGGGGTTTTCACCAATTACCATTTCTTTGGGACCAATGTTTTTTTTTTAAAAAAAGATATTAGTAATGAAAGCTTTCGAACTGAATGTAAAACAAAATTCTCTCATTTTTGTAGAGCCAAAGAAACATCATGAAGGAAAGAAACATCGACCACCAAGTACGTAAGCTCTAGCAGACCACCCAACATTATATGCAAACCATGAGACGGGCGATATATACATTTAATAAGTAATAAACAAAACAGTTGTATTGGTGCAGCATTCAATAGAAGAGTACTGAGTATTAGGAGGGAGCTGCTGGGAAGCAGTTCTTGGTGAACGGGATAAATACTGTGGATCTTTTAGAGAAAGATGAGAATTCCTACAGAAAATAATAAATAATAAATCTAACAATGACATCACCATTCAGATCTACATCATGACAACATCAAATGGGTTTGTTTGCCCCTCCCCTCCTAGAGAAATTTCATCTTTGGTCTTTAAAGAGTTTGCAAGCCGTGAGAAACGTTGGTCCTCCTGGATTCCCAGTTTCTGCGCCTTCCATCCCTGAACAGGTGGAACTTTTGGCAGGAGAGTCTTTCTACAGATGTGCCAGATGCATCTGTTCCAGGGTCAGGAGGCCACTCAGGTTGTCACTGATGCCTTGTTTGCCTTGCTATTGGACTACTCTGGTGTGATTTACATGAGGCTGCTCTGGAATTTACACAATAACAGAGTTGGAAGGGACCTTGGAGGTCTTCTAGTCCAACCCCCTGCCCAAGCAGGAAACCCAATACCATTTCAGACAAGTGGCTGCCCAATTTCTTCTTAAAAACCTTCCAAGTTGAAGCAACCACAACTTCCCGAGACAGGCCATTCCACAGATTAATTGTTCAGAAAACTCCTCGCCAGTTCTAGGCTGGTCCCCTCCTTGATTTCCATCCTTGCTTATTGCCTTTCCCTCAAGGACTTTGGATCAAATACCTCTCCTTTGTGACAGCCGCACAGACATTGGATATTGCTATCATGCCACACTTAGACACACCCAATTCCTCCAACTGTTCTTCATATGTTTTAGGCTCCAGTCCCCTAATCCTCTTTGTTGCTCTTCTCTGCACTCTTTCTAGAGTCTCCACATCTTTTAAAAATTGAGACGACAAAAACCGGATGCAACATTCCAAGCATTGCCTTACCAAGCATTATAAAGTGGTACTAACACTCACTTGGGATGTGATGGCTCAGTGGTTAAAAACGCCGAGTTTCTGGTTCGAGACCTGAGTGCAATGCAGCTCCCGTTCCTTGACCCAACCTGCCCACCTAGCAGGTTGAAAGCATGCAAATTCGAGTAATGATTAGGTACCACTTCAGGGGGAAGGTAACAGCGTTCCCCTCACCTTTGGCCTAGAGCCCTGCTGGCCACCTGGCCACAGAAAATGACAACATTGGCTCCCTTGGCCAAGAAACGGATATGAGCTCCGCTCCCTTGACTTGGACACGACCGGACAGGAGAAAGCTTTAACTTTTTAAAAAACTAACACTTCAGGTGATCTTGATTCAATCCCTCTGTTAATGTTGTGGCTGCGTTGGAAAACCTCTGAGATGCAACAGCTGGTCCAGAACGTAGTGTTGCAGACAGTACTGGCTGTGTCATAGTGTGTTCATGCGTCTCCCTCACTTCACAGGCTGTGCTGGTTGCCAGTTGGCTTCTGGGTGTAATTCACGGTGCTGGTTATCTCAAGTGCTTCATAGCCTACATCCAAAATGGAAATGGAAATCCAGTGGAAATCACACATCTTCCTATTTTTCATCCTTCCTGGATGCTCTGGGTCTTGGCAGCTAAACAATGTCATCCATATTGCTGGCACTTTATTGATGCTTCACGTATTTCTCTAAATCTGGCCTTGGGGGGTAGGATGACTGGTCGAACACTTCTCTCCCCCCCCCCTCATTTTTTTTTTACTTTTTCTCTTATGGGTTTCCCAAAGGTGCTTTTCCAAAAGGCAACTGGGCTCTCTTTTCGTTTTTTTAAAACCAAGGCCGGAGGGAACTGAAGAAACGTCTTAAATGAAAAGCAAAACGTTTTTTTTAACAAAAGCAAGAAAATCCAGTTGCCTTTTGGAAAAGCACCTTTGGGACAATCTTGACCTGGCTGAGAGAGACTCTCCAGAGAGCTTCATTATGGATTGTTCTTCAGATCAACCGTCTCTTCTTTTCTCTGACATACATCTCAACGTTATGCCTTGTAAGCCGCTGAGAGTTGTTCCAGAGCCTTGAACCCCAAATCAAACATTCTCTCATGCTTTGCTTCCAGTTCCTGGTGAAGAGGAGCAAGTGAAAGAAAGAAAAAAAGAAAAAACACCAAAAGGTACGTAAGCTTTTGTAACAGCCAGTCATTTTAACCAGAATGCTGTTTCTTCCACTGTTTTGGATCTTAAGATTTCAAGGAGAATATTTGTTCCTTTGTTTGTTTATATCCTGCCTTTATTATTTTTACAAATAACTCAAGGCAGTGAACATACCCGATACTCCTTTCTCTTCCTGTTTTTCTCACAACAGCAACCCTTTGAGAGAGAGTGGCTGGCTCAAGGTCACCCAGCCAGCTTTCAGGCCTAAGGCAGGACTAGAACTTACAGTCACCTGGTTTCTGGTCTGATGTCTTCACCACTAGACCAAACTGGCTCTCTTAATAACCCATATTAAGAGTTGACATGATGGCCACCATGGCGGCAAAACAACATTCTTTCCCTGCCTTTATCAAATCTCCCAGTAGCCCCCCCCCCCTCCATTGACCCTCTTCAAGGTGACCCTGTCCCTGGAGAAACACAAGTCACAGAATAATCTGCAGGGTTGCTGTGAGAAATATTCCTGATATTTGGCAGATAAAGTTGCTTGGATCAGCTCAGAGTGTCTGGACAGGTCCTGATGAGGTACCTATGGCATGCCTTGTACTTACCGGGAGCACGTTTGACTCTGTAACTCCTGGGGAGGGAGGTAGATGGGATCCTCCAGTCTGTCAACTCAGCCACCTGTTGGTTAGACCCTCTCAGATGGTCCCAGCTGCCCAGCAAGTGGCCTGTGCCTGGGTCATGTGGTGTTTTCTGCAAGAGGGGATGGTACCTTCAGCCTTGAAGGAGTCTGTGGGGTTCCTCTCCTTAAGGAGCAATTCCTGGGCCCCATCGTCCTCGGCCATTTTCATCCAGGCTCAAACCTTCCCTTTGAACAGAAAGCGTTTTGGATGACCAGGCTTCTGAGGAGGAAGGAAGGAACTAGATGACCTAGACCAGTTGGGATTCGGGCCAAGGTTCAGAATGGAGGCAGTACAGTCCCAATTGTTGAAGTCCTGTGGCAGAGCAGAAATAAGAGTGATGCATCCATCTTGGTACTTCTTGAGTCCTCCGTAGCATTCAGTTATCATTAACCATTGTACCAAGGGCCCATTTGAGGAAAGCTTCAGGGACTGGGGGTAATGGTTTACTGGCACTGCTCTCCTCCTTCCTCTGTGGCCTGTGTTAACTGGTGTTGATGGGGGAGAGAGGTCAATTCTCTCTCCAGCTCTGCTTAACCTCTAGATCAGGAGTCTTCAAACGTGGCAACTTTAAGACTTGTGGCCTTGCTGGCTGGAGAATTCTGGGAGTTGAAGTCCACAAGCCACTTTTGGAGATCCCTGATCTAGATGAACCATTGGGTGTGGTGATCCATGAGTTTGGGCTCTGGGATCATCATCACCACGCTGATCACACCCAGTTCCTCATCTGACAAGAGACATTCTTAAAGTCCCGATCCACGACCGGAGGCTTTGCAAGCCAGGATGGGGAGAAACAGGCTCAAACCCAGTCCTGACAACACCAAGTGGCTTTGTTGGATTGGCTTCCGTGGGCCCAAGGACATTCCTTCTTTGGTCTTTAATGAAGTAATAGCAGTAGACTTATATACCGCTTCATAGGCCTTTCAGGCCTCTCTAAGCGGTTTACAGAGAGTCAGCATATTGCCCCCAACAATCTGGGTCCTCATTTTACCCACCTCGGAAGGATGGAAGGCTGAGTCAACCCTGAGCCGGTGAGATTTGAACCGCTGACCTGCTGATCTAGCAGTAGCCTGCAGTGCTGCATTTAACCACTGCGCCACCTTGGCTCTTAGGCGGGACGGGTACATAAAGGGAGGTTCTCCTGAACTTCCAGCTCCTGCTCAAGGAGGAAGTGGAAGCTGAGGTGAGGAGAGTTATTCCACAGGTCGATCTGGTATCCCAGTTGCACTTGTTCCTGGCCCAGGAGGCTCCTCAGAACAGCCAATGATGCTGCCTTCAACTTGCAATTGGATTCCTGTAGTGTGCTTAACATGGGGCTGCCCTGGAAGACTACTCAGATGCCAGAACTATCCAGAATACAGCTGCATGTGCAATGGTGGCCATGAACAGGTCCCCATTGCTTCACCAGCAGCATTGATTGTCAGTGGTCTTCTGGGTGCAGTTCAGGCTGCTGATTATCACCTATGAAGCTCTTTGTGGCCTAGAGCCCAGCCAACAATGGGATCGCATGTCTTCCTATGTTTTGACTTGCCCAGTGCGGTCAGCTACAGTCGGTTTGCTCTGGATCCTATCAAGCACTGCCATAAAATCCAGGAGGCGTGTCTCCTTCTTCTTTTTAACAGTTTGTTTGTATATTTTCACATTGCATACATAGGTAATGTAGGTCCGGATCATTTTATTTATATATAAATAAGTGCATTGTCTGGTTTATTTTATTTATATATAATACTTTCCCCACTTCTAATTTCTACTTCTACTTCCAACCATTTGTAAAACAAGTCCCATATTCAAAAATAATCCTTGCTGCTATCAAAATATGTAATATTAAGTATAGATTCCCGTTTATCATACTTTTCCAGTATTAAGGAGGTGTGTCTTCCCAGTGATGGCTCCTACCCCTGGAACGATGTTTCTGTTGACCCAGCAATCCATACTGCTGACATCTTATTTATGTTTCACAAATGGCTGAAAATCTGGCCTTGGGATAGAATGGCTGGTTGATCCCCTTTGTTTCCTATTTTGATGTTTGTTTGTTAGTTTGTTTTTTCCATTAAGGCCTGGTCTTCCATCAACTGTCTTTGCTTTGCTTTTTATATGTTATTTTAATGTTACTTTTAAGCTGCCTAAAATTGTTCCAGAGCAGGCACTCATGAAATGTGAATATTAAACCCAATATACGCTGTCATTTTCTAGGTCCTGAAGATGAAACAAAACCAAAATCAGAAAAACCACACAAAAGTATGTAAGCTTTTATAATGAGCCAGCTCTTTTAAAGAGAATGCTACTAATATTACTTTAACTTTTTTTTAATCTTACGTTTTGAAACGTAATTAGCTGCATGGGCTAATTGTGGGGAACAAGGCCAGTGCGAGAGAGGAAGGGAGGATCTGGCTCCCCTCTAGTCAGGAGGAGGAATGGAGACCCCCCTGCTTTCTGACAGGAGCCTGGGATGCAGATTTAATCAAGGCCAGAATAACATCTGGCAGCCCAGGCAGCTCAAGAAGGGCAGCTGGATGAAAAGAGTCCAAAGGAGGGTTGGATCCTCACTTACCTACAAAGCAACATCTTCTTTTCCATGGACAGGAGAACCGGCACTTTCTGTAATCTGTCCAGGTAGTCCTCGACTTACAACCACAATAGAGCCTGTTCTGCCTTGGGCGTTGTAGGTTTTCTCAGGGCATGCAGTTAACTCCATGCTTAGGAAACACATTCAGATCAAGTTTATTATCAGGCATTCTTAATATCAAAACTTACAGTTCAGTCTTAAGATACTTCTGACTTTCCATAATCTGTTTCATCACGTGGTGTAAAAAGATGATTTCGCTCCCATGCTGAGCGGAGACACAAACATTACTTCTCTGGTTCACAAAGACATTTAAACTGGCTGGCTATAAACTTTGCATGCAGGCAGAATGCTCCAGTGTCCAATCAGAAACACAGAAGTGATCACACGTCATGGAACTACATTTCCCATAAGGCAGTCTCTGCCTACATTTCCCAGGAGGCAGTTTCTTAAAGGAGACAGCTCTTAATTCCTACACCGCATATACTGCTGGGGCAGCACAGAGCCCAAAATTTTTTGTCGCTAAGCAAGACCCTGGTTAAGTGAGTTTTGTCCCATTTTATAACCTTTCTTGCCACAGTTACTAAGCGAATCCCCGCAGAGGTTAAGCAAGTGACACAATTGTTAAATGAATCTGGATTCCCCACTAATTTTGCTCAGAAAAGGGATCAGACGACCCCGAGACACAGCAACGGTCACAAATACGAGCATCTGAATTTTGATCATGTCCCCACTTGCATGCTGCAATGGCCATAAGTGTGAAAAATGGTCATAACTCACTTTTTTCAATGCTGTTGTAATTTTGAACAGTCATTAAAGGAGCTGTTGTAAGTCTTGGCTGCCTCGCTCATCTTAATGGTACATTAACCACAATAGCTGGGTAAATTGGATGTAAAAACACACTGTGTTATTTTCTAGGTCACAAATCAAAACATCCGCCGCCACCGCCGCCACCACCGCCACCACCCAGTAAGTGAATTTTGGAACCAACCCTTTCTTAGATGTAAAACTACTAATATTAACTGTTAAAAAGCTTGTAACTAGATGTATTTGCACCTCTGAGTATCTTTCTAGCCCTGGTGCAGATTCACCCTCCCCGCAGCCTTCCATCACCGGATGGTTGTGGGGATGGGTGCCAAGCAGTGGGAGGGAGGGAGGCCCCTCCGAGAGAGGAGGGGAGGGAGGATCCGGGCCCTCTCCAGAGAGAGGAGGAATGGAGACCCCCTGCTAAGCCTGGGATGCTGTTAGAGGAAGCACAGCGGGATGCATCATAAACAGTGAAATCCTTGGCGGTAATACTGAATATAATTTTTTCCCGTGTTTGTTTTGCCCCAAACCAGGTGCTAAAACCCGGATAATAAAATTCCTCATAGGACACGCTTGCGCCACAATATGTATTATACTTCTCTTCTTCCTTATTATCGTCACTGTGTGGATGGTCATTCTGAGTAAGTTTCTAATTATATTCAGTGGGTTCTACAAAGGGTCCTTTTCGGAACAAAAACATTGCAAAAATTGCAGAGTTGGCAATTTAGAAAGAATGGCTGCAGTGTCTTTATGGCACGTAGCTACTTGTGCCTTACGTGCAACGTAAAATACCAGCAATGAAAAATCTCAGCCGAAATCGGTGCCAGTGATGTTCCCACCATCTCTCTGGAATTCCCCAGGAAGATGTAGCACAGGTACCTCTGTCCCCCCTTTCATCACATGAGCGCTAGATCCGGCAAGGGCAAAAGCAGGCAGGCTGGCACTTGCCTGGTCCGTTCATGGTTGTCAGCCACTTCTCATGCACCAAAGGGTTGGGCTCTGAGCCCATTTCCCCATTCAAGTGGAAGAAATTGGCACAAGAATGACTATTGCTTTGAGCTGCCGGTGGAAGCATGGTGATCGAAGCAGATCTACATAGCAAGCAGAAACGATGATGACGGCAAAGACCGAAGTTGAGTTGTGAGCCGCCCTGAGTCCCCTTCGGGGGAAAAGGGCAGCATATAAATAAAATAAACATCAAACATCAGAACCGGTGAGTAGAGTAGGAGAGGATGGGAGATTACCCTTATGGAGGGAGAAGCATTCTTACCAAGTCCTCCAAGAACTGATTCAAAATATTAGATGACACATCAGTCATTCAGGAGCTGGAAACATGTACCCCATGATTCATTATTTCCTGGGTGCAAATGGAAATAGATGGAAACTAACCAAGGAGAGAGGAAACTTAGAACCAAAGAGAAATTTCCTGACAGGCTTGACATTTTAATTTTAATTAAAAATGTAATTAATTAATTTAATTAATCATTTTTAATGTTGATGGCCTCTTTGAAAGAGGGCTCAAAGGTAATGTCACAGCAAGGCAAGGGTTAAAAAGAGGGGTCAAAGAGGCCGTCTATGTTAAAACTGAACAGCCCTCACTCAACAGAGGGATACAACACCACCCATCTCCAGTTTACAACAGAGTCCTTTCAGCAGTTCCAAGGAGGTTCCATAGCCATTTGACTATTCTGGTGACCCTTAGGGCTCAGGTAAACCTCCAAGGGGCCTCAGTGACTCTCAGAGCAAACAGCCAGATGAGTCCAGGGCCTTCCATTTGCCACCATTCAGTGAGAACTGAAGAAGCTTTCTGGATGAGAAGTAAAGCATCTTCAAGGAGAAACAAAAAGTCCAGTTACCTCTCGAAAAAGCATCTTTGGGACAACAATGTTGACTATACATTGAAAAAAACCCCAATGCAACTGTTGGAAGAAATGTCCAATGGAGGCTGCCTGGAAGGATGGTTTCATGGTGGACAGGACCTCATGGGTTTGAAGTCCTGCATAGCTGACCACTCACTAGAGAGTGAGTGTTATTTATACCCTCTCTTGGGGTTTGTCCTTGAGCTTCCTGTTCCTGTGGCAAGGGCATGTATCCTATTGGTTGCAGGCTCCCATGTGGAGTCATGTTTGTCTGAATGGAGTTTGTCTGAACCTTGCTGGGTGATGTAATGAAGGGGCTTGGTTGTGTTATGTGGTAAACTAGATAATCCTATTATGTCCTGGAGGGATGTGTCTTAATCTCATCACCCTGGAGCTGAGTTCTTTTATCTTGTAGAGGCTGGCCCAGTCTTAATGTGCACTGCAGCGGGCGGGCAGGGAGCCTGTCTTTAAAAACCTGTTTCTCCTTTTCTCATCCAGGCAAATATAATATTCTGCCTTTTTAATATTTCTTAAACTATTTCATTCTTCTAAGAGAGGTGGGTGCTAATTTTCTTCACAACAGTGGTTTTAACAACAACAGGGTTCAGCATTAAAAAATGTTCACCCACAACTATCATTCTCAGGGTAACCGGAAGGAGGTTGAAGAACCAGAAGGAATGTATTTGTTCCCAGTTCAAGGATGCCCAAATGAATCACTCAAACCCATAGATTACAATTTAAGATGAACTGATATTTATCTTGGGTGTGCATGTGTCACAGTATTATCTCACAGCTAAAGTCCCTGTGTTGATCAACTTCTCTTTCAGTGTTGCAAGCAAAGGAGAAATATGAGCCTATTCGTAAGGCAATAAACAACATTAGGAAGTTCATGATTTCATTCAATCCTGACTTTAGCGTACTTCAAGGTAAGTAATGTTACAGTCTAAAAGTATAAGAAGCCACCTGGCATCTCTCTCTCTCTTTCTTCCCTTCCTTCCCTTCCTTTCCTTCCTTCCTTCCTTCCTTCCTTCCTTCCTTCCTTCCTTCCTTCCTTCCTTCCTTCCTTCCCCCCCCTTTATTCATAAACATTTTGGATACACTGTATTGTCAGGGCATATCACTTACAAAAAAGCAGAGAGAAAAGAAAAATATTCACACATATACTAATAATGATAATAATAGTGTAACAGAATAATTTTAACTAGATTTCTCTTTCTATTGCCTTATTTGTAATTCTGTCAATTATATTAGTGTATTTGTAATTGTAAATGAGGAGGGATGGGGTTGGATGGGGAGCAATGGGTTAAACCCTGGCAAGACAGAGTGGCTCTGAATTTGGGGTTCATTGGCCCAGGGAGAATTGCCACCTTGGTCTTGGATGAGGTGGCACTGCCCAAAACAGACCCTGTGCACAATCTGGGGTTCTACTGGACTCACAACTCCTGCTTGAAGAGCAGGTGACGGTCGCAGCCAGGAGGGCCTTCACGAAACTATGAGTTGTGCACTAGTTATGTCCTTTCCTGGACCCGCAACCCCTACTCACAGTCACCCGCGCCTTAGTCACTATTGCAAGACGCTGTACCTTGAAGAGCATCCGGAAGCTCCAGTGGGTGCAAACTGCAGCGGCCCACACGGTTTTGTGCGGACCCCAGTGTGCACAAGTATCACCTCTCCTGTGGGAGCCACATTGGTTGCCGGTTTGTTTCCAGGTGCAATTCAAGGTGCTGGTTGTCACCTTTAAAGCCCTTCATGGCTTGGGACCAGGTTATCTGAGGGACTGTCTCTTGCTGGTCACATCTACCTGACCCATCAGAGCGGGGAGGCGGGGAATGTTGCGGGCCCCATCCCAGAGGGTGATACACCTGGTGGGACCCAGAAGAAGGGCCTTCTATGTGGTGGCTCCCTCTCTCTGGGACTTCATTCCCCAGGGATAAGAACGGCCCCCACTCTAACACTCCTCCGGAAGGCGCTGAAGACCTGGTTCTGCCAGTGGGCCTGGGGAACTCAGAGCGGGATGGACCCATTAAATGGCTTGTGTGATCGGCTGTCGCTGGGGCAGAAGGCGGGAGGTGGAGGGTGATTTTATTACATTAATTTATTTGATTTTTTAATTAGTTTTACTGTTTTTAGATGTGGGTTTTTTATATTCTGTAAGCTGCCTTGAGTTGCCAGGGGCAAATAGACAGCAATATACATTTAATGATAAAAAAAATAAAATAAACCATCTTTATATTTAATTCATGCATAGCATTAATCTTTTGTCATCTAATTTCTACCTCTTATCTCTAATCCCTCGTAAACTCTATTCCAGTAATATTCTGTGCCTTCTTTGTCCTTTATTTTTCACGTCAAACTGTCTATCTCTTCACAGTCTAATATTTTCTGAATTACATCCTCATCTAATGGTGTGTTCTTTTCTCCCCAATATTGGGCAAATATAATCCTTGCTGATGTCGATAAATGCAGAACTAAGTATAGAGTCCCTTTATCGTAGCCTTCTGGCATTATACCCAATATTTCCAGTTTCAGATCTATGGGTTGCGTGGTCATCTTTTCCAACCAAATATGGATTTTGGTCCAATATTTTCTTGCTTTCATACAAGTCCACCACAGATGATAATAAGTACCTGGAGTCTGATTACACTCCCAACATTTGGAGGACATATTGCAGGGGTGAAATTCGACCCGTTCGGACCGGTTCAGGCGAATTGGTAGGGACACTTTGAAATGGTTTGCTGAACTGGTAAAAACCACCCCTGGTTGGCCCTGCCCATGGCTGCCTGGTCCACCAGTTGCTACATCTCTCTTGGCCAGCAAGAAACTGCACAGCATTGGGGGCAAAGGCTGGGGTTTCGCTTCGTCAGAGAACGTGATCTCTTTTGCCTCGGGATCTCTTTGGGAACAGGGGAAAGGAGCTGCCGAGGGGTCCTTGGTGCTCTCTGAGCTTGGTGGTTTCCTTGCAGATGTTTCATGACCCAGACTAAGTGATATCATCAGTGCCACCACATGCATGCTGCTGCGGTGACCAGGTTTGGATAAGGAAACGTCTGCAAGAAAACCACCAAGCTCAGAGAGTACCAAGGACCGCTCCTTTCGACCCTGAGCTACAAAATCTCTCCTTTAACTGAAGGCCTTTTCCCAGCTTTGTAATCCTACACATGTCTTCAGATGCTTGGTTTGTGTTGCTGTGGTGCTGGAAGATGGATTCTTGCAATAGAGGCAGAAACCTGTTCATATCTAAGTATGTTTTTGTTTCAGATACTGAAATAATCCTGGAAGCCGAAAAGATTGCAGCAGCACAACTGCTGCCCTGGGCTGGAAAGATCAATGAAATTGAAGCTGAGAATCGTATGTTTCTCACAGGTTTTGACAGATAAGTATAGTATGTGAAGGGAAGGAGAGCCCACCCTGAAACTGGGGTGTTGGGGTTAGGGAGTGTTCTGACCTAGGCTTCCTTAGAAAGCAAGAAGCAAATTCTTGGTCCTGACAAAACCTCTTTTATTTACACAACTGTGAATTCCTTTCATTCACAGTCAGCAAGGCTTTAGCAAACAGTCTTTCAGAGGAATGTTTATCCACACGCACCTTATCTTGTTTAGAGAGCTGCCAGATAACTAGTTTTCAAACACAGGGCAAAGCCAAACTTGACTCAGAGTCTCTTTCCGGACCAAATGAACAAATTGTTTCCTGCAAAAGCCCACTCCCTGTTCGTTCCCCTTTTGTTTCCTATGGGAGGGGCCAATCACCTTCAAGGTGTGGCTTTACTCTTAAGTCAACCCTGCTTTCTTAGTTGTTCTTGTCTTCTGGCAGCTCTGTGCAAGTGTGCACTGGGAACAGGCTCCAGCTGTTCTTCTGCCTCGCTGCTGTCTAGCTCCCTCTCTGCCTCTGACGCAGGGCCCTCATCTGAGCTTTCCTTAGCCCCCCAGGACTGGCCCCTGTTCCTCCCTAACCTCCTCACTGTCTGACTCTGCTGCCAGCTCTGCTGGCGACCAATGGGCCACAACAGGGTAGGTTTTTTTTGGGGGGGGGGGTTGAAATCCTATTCAAACGCAGCATCCACCAAGCTTGTGGCAGTGGTGTCTATGAGAGGGTTTCCCGCTTGAGCCGGGGGTTGGACTACAAGACCTCCAAGGTCCCTTCCAACTGTATATATATAAGGTGGGGATGGTTCTAGTTGTGACAGTGTGATCAAAATCTTGCCCTTTTGTGGAGACTTCAACACCACCTGCACGTGTAAAGGGGGAGGGGCTTTGGGCAGACAAAATCTGCAAGTAGTCCTCACTTAGCAACCCCAATTGGGATTGTCAAGCACAGCAGTTGCTCAGCAGAAAAATCAAATCATCAGGATGGACTTACCACCTCCCTTCCCCTGAGATTGTGAGATTGATAAAGTGAAGCTCTGTGGTCATCAGGAAACATCTACTGACCATGACCTGGGGCTTTACTTCTGCCTTTCTGTATTTCATGGGACGGAGGGATGCCAAGATGATTGTAAGGACAAGGATTGGTTACAAAGCCTGGTTTAGAGGATGTGATCTTATCTGTCTAACTTTAATGGTCAAACAAACTTCTCCTTTGGAGAATGCACACTGTGAAATATATTTAAAAATAAGAAGTAAGGAAGGAAAATTTAGGATGCCTTGAACACATTCTCTATTAGATGTCTATTGATTGTTGAACAGGCACTGAAGAAGGCAACAGAATAACTTCTCCAACTGATGGGTAGATATCCTTGTAGATAGAGATTGCCTTTCTTTCTTTATTCTGAAATTTATTTGCTACCCATCTTGCATCCAAGAACTCTATATTCTATATAGAGATTGCCATAATACTATTCCTCTTCAGATTAAGCAACAGTATGCAAAATAGCAATAAACATAACTAAATAAAGGAAATTAACCAGTGGTCGGATTCAGCAGGTTTGGGCAAACAGGTTGTTAAAATTCTGGCTGACCCCACCCCTCCTTCCATACGGAATCACCTTATCTTTGCAGCATCAGTCATGTGATTGAGGGGGAGTGGCCTATTCAACATCACTCACAGCAAGATGCAGCCCCATCTTGCCGTGAGTGACGTTGAGTTGGCCATGCCCACCCAGTCACATGACCACCTAGCCATGCCCAGATTCAAATAATTTAACAACATAATCTGTTGTTAAATTATTTGAATCCCACCACTGTTATGTAATTTTTAAATAGAAAGATAAAACGTATAGCTCAATCTAGAGTATTCCCTGATTGTAACCACTGATTAATCTAATTGTGCTCCCCCCCCCCCCTTTTCTCTCTCCATGTCTTAATCCTCATTTGGCTCAAAGTTAACATTGAATACAAATTGACTCATGGCTGGGTGGTATTTAACGAACACTTATATTCATTAAATGACGTGTTAAAGACCCATTATGAATTCAGAGAATATTGTGCAGATGAAAAAGCTACACTTATTTCAGATCTAAGTCAGCGAGAAGAGGTAAGTAAAATATGGTTCCCAAGTTTGATAGTTGCTAAATGATAATTACACGATTGGAACTGTGCTTACAATCTTACTCCAGCTTTCCTTTGCTTTCCATGTCAAAAGGATACAGGTTACCAGATTTGAAATAATATTTCACTACTTGCTGTTTAATTTGCATGAAAGAATGGGTTTTGCTGAGAAATAGAAGATTATTGGAATTAAAAGGTCATGATCTGAGGTTTGGAAGGCATGGATACTTACTTATGGTACAATAAAGCTAAGCTGAATGGCAATTTTAAAAACCATTATGTTAAGCAAGATATTCTTTCCCCTTTAGAATACATTCAAATTCAGATTCCTCTGTCTTTATGGCTTTCAGCACAAAAAAGCATTTTATACACCAGAAAAGATAAATAATGTAAATGACTAGTATGTGATAAGTAAGCATAAATCTATTGTGATATACTAGAATTTTTGGCAGGAAAGTAAAAAAAATCTAGGGAAAATAGAATGATATGCATGTCATTGATTTTTTTTATGTACAATTGTTACATTTAAAGTGGATAAAATATTTTATTAATTTTAAATATTTATATTCAATAACTAAATTAGGTAAGGAATTTAAAACACAGATACCTACATTAATTCAAAAGATTTTAAAGATTAAATTGCAACTCGATCCAGAGATTTTTCTTTTGGGCAGACAACTAAAAATAGAACTCTATTTTTGTATATGACAAATTCAGCAATATTATTCTATGCTTCAAAGTTTGATCACAGAAAAAACAATACCTACATTTATGGCTAACTGAAAACGACCTACAATTTTTTTGCATTAAACTTTTTAAAAATGAGCATTTTTTATAATATAGAGCAGGGGTCCTCAACCTTTTTAAACAGGGGCCCTTTTAGATTGTTATCAAATGTTTATCTGCTAACAATTAATTAACTATAATAACAATAAGGAAACGATAATGGATATAGCCTAATGATATATACATGTATGGTAATCTAGGAAAAAAATGTATATAAATTGCAAATTGTGATTTGGGAAAAAGACCTATAAAATTTTATTAACAAATTTTTATTTAGATATTGTTATAAAGGCGTAAGTTTTTTTGCTTTTTGGGGGGGGGGTCTGAGAAGAGGAGATGGGACAAAAATAGTAAACAATTTTTAGCCAATTATAATAATAACAAGGAAATGTTAATGACCATTGTTTAACAATATATATATACATGCTAATGGTATTGGCAAAAGTAACTTGGATATAGATTTTAATCAGTGAGTTGGAAAGAAAAAGAGGGGGAAAGGCTTAGAAACTTTAGTAATTGACTTTTACTTAAAAGATGCTATAAAGATGTAATGTTATTGAAGGATTTTTTGAAAAACTAATGAATGCCATTATGTGGTTGTGTCTTTAAGTATGAATGATTTGAGGTAAAAGCACGCTCAAATAATTGTAGTCAAATGACAATTGTGGTACATTGATAGTAAGATATACAAAGATTTTTGACTTAAAGTGTATAATCTAATATGAACTATAAGTAATGACTGTGGAAGAAAGGCACGAAAGTTATCTGTAACCAATCGACACGCTTTCTAGAAGATGTAATGAAGAATGATTCTTTTTTTGTGTTTTTGTTTAATTAAAATAAAATAAAAATCCAAAAAAAAAACCCTTTTTAAACAGGGGCCCAAGTCACGGCCCCTCAGACAGTTGGGGGCCCTGGCTGGGTGAGTATGGTTAGGTGGGCATGTGACTAGGTGGGCACGGCCAATTTAATAATCCATTAAACAATACACAGAAATTAGATTTTAATTTGTTTTGCCTTGGGGGTGTTTAATTTGCTTTTGTTTGCATGTTGTTCTTTTGGTTGACTGTTCTTACTAAATCGTTTGTTAAGTTGTTTAGGAGTCTGATGGTCTGCTTCAGGAAACTCAGTTTTCAAGCAATTCTTCTCAGCCCCAAGGAGCTTACAATCAACAACTAACTCTCTCCCTCTCCCTCTCTCCCTCTGTCCCTTTCTCTCTCTCTGTCTGTCTATTTCTCTCTTTCTCTCCCCCTGTCTCTCTCTCTCTCTCTCTCCCTCCCTCCCTCCTTCTCCCTCCCTCCCTATCTTCTGAAGGTGGGAGAGGTGAAAAATGGGGCACACAGATGCTCCGGGAGGCCTCCGCATGTTAGATCGGCGCGAATGCAGCAGGCGAGAGTTGCTAGTGATTTCAGCACTTTTTATTTCCAGAAAAATGTGACTGCGCTCTGCTGGCTGGACTGCTGGAGCTTGCCCTTTAAGGAGCTCCAGGCAGACCAGCCAGCCAATGACAGCAGTTTAAATTCTCTGTGGTTGGGACAGCCAATTCACGGCGAGCATGATAACTTATGTAGATTCTAGCCAATCTGCGACGAGCATGAAAACTGATGTAATGCCTGATGTACATCTGTACATAACACCCCTCCCCTCCTAGAATGTACAGTGTCCAATCCCCTGCCTATGTATGTGACGTAGTCCTCCAGGTAGGTGGGGCGCCAGCTTTCTACTGGACCTGCGCTGTTCACTTGTCTCCGGGATCTTGGCTGCAGCAGTCGAGTCTGCTGTTCCTCTGACTGCCTGGGACGGAAGCTTCTGGAGCTCCTTGGTCCGCAAGTCAAGTTCCGGCCTGGTTCCTTCAACTTCGGAGACTGTCACTTCCCGCTGGACACCCTCAATCCCAGATAAGTGGTCGCGGCTTGGGTTGGTGTGTAGTTCCCCTTTTGGGCCACTGGGTTAGGCCTGGTTTCCGCTCGTCTGCTTCCCAGCTGGTGGTTGACCGTGCTCCTTGGGGCAGAGACCTCAGGTTCTGCAAGGGTTGCTCTGGTCCTCCGGTTACGGTCCAGTCGCTCTGCTTCCTCAGCTTGGTTTGCTTGCTGTGCTAACTCTGGAACTCCTCCCCCAGTCTCTCCTGTGGCCACGCCCTGAACACCCAGTTCAGAACTTTCTATAATATTTTGTCCTTTTGGGTGTGTTCGCCGATGTCTCTGGCGGTTACTGGGCTGGCTGGGTCAATGTCAATTAGCAGTACTTGGGCAGTTGGTGCAGGGTCTTCTACTAGTTCTGGCAGTGGGCAGCAGCTGAGAGCATCGGTATGGCTGATGTCTTTGCCGGGTCGGTGGATCAGCTCGTAGTCATACGCAATGAGGAAAATGGCCCATCTGGCATTCTCAGGGACATGTATGATTCCTGCCACCACGGCCTCTTTATCAATTTGGCTCTGGTTGTGCTCAGCCGGTGACAGGGTCTTTCAATAATATGCTATCGGTACTTCCGTTCCGTCTGGTAGGCAGTGGCTGAGGACTGCCCCAACTCCGAAGGGGCAAGTGTCACAGGTGATCCGGACTGGCAATGTGTGATTGTATTGAATCAGCATGCTGTCGGACGAAAGGAAGTCTTTAACTGCTGCGAAAGCTTGGTATTCCCTCCATTCCCAGGTCCACAGCATCTTCTTCCCCAGGAGGTTGTGGAGTGGCTCAGCAATGGTGGCCTTCTGTTGTAAAAAAAATGCTGTAGAAATTTAACAGTCCCAAGAAGGCTTGCAGTTCTGCCTTATTCTTTGGGGTGGGGGCGTTCTTAATGGCTTTCACCTTGCTGTCGGTCGGGTGGATGCCCAACCCATCTATTAGGTAGCCCAGGAACTCTACCTGCCTTAGGCTGATTTTGCATTTATTAGGATTTACTTTGAGTCCTTTTTCCTGGAACCTTTCCAAGGTCTCGTGCACTTGTCCCATCAACTGGCCTATTGACACTCCTGATATAAAAACATCATTGAAGTATGGCACCACCTCTGGGATTCCATGCAGTAGCCATTCTATTAGGCACTGGAAAAGTCCTGGGGCTACGCTGACCCCAAACTACAACCTGGTACATTTGAATGCCCCCCTGTGAGTCACTATGGTTTGTGCTTCAGCAGTGGCTTCATTTACCGGCAGCTGCTGATAGGCCTGGGCAAGGTCCAGCTTGGTGAATACCTTCCCACATCCTAGGGAATGCAACAGATGTTGCATCACTGGCACTGGATAGGCACTCTGCTAGAGGGCCTTGTTCAGTGTACACTTGTAATCCACGCAGAGGCAGATGGACAAATCTGGCTTCACGGGGGTGACTATGGGGGTCTCCCACACTGCATGGTCAGTTGGCACAAGGATTCCCTGGGCAATGAGCTTGTCTAATTGTTCCTCGACCTTGGGCCGCAAAGCAAATGGTACTCTTTGGGGTTTGAGCCTGATGGGTGTTACATGGGGTCTAGGTTAAATGAAATGGGTTTCCCCGTATATTTACTTAGGCCCCCATCGAATATGTCCACGAACTCCGCCAACAGCTGGTCCAGTTTGTGGGTGGTTACCTGGTGCAGTCTGGTGATGTCTAGGCCCAGGGGTTTAACCATTGTACTCCCAGCAGTGATGGCCAGTGGCTGCCAATGACTGTGAGCCACAGCCGGCCCTGGAACTCATGGAAAGTTACTTTGACCTCCATTCTGTCTAGTACCTCTATCCAGTACCCTTGATAGTCATTCATGCGGACATTTGGCGGCTTCAGGAACTTCCTGCTTGCGGCTGGGTCCAACTTCTTGATTGTTTGCCAGGATACTATTGTGAAATACAACCCTGTGTCCAGCTCCATTTTGCATGGTTCCCTTTCAATGGTCACGACTGCATGGTATTTCTCTTGCTCATATGCATCTGTGTGTCCCACGGTTGTGTGATGGATTTTTCTGGAACTTGGTATTGTCCTCTCTTCATCTGCTCCATTGTTGGCCGGCTCTTGGGTTCCCTGGTCTTCCTGACGGGACTATAGGCTTTAGCTGAAAAGGAATGGGTTGGGGCACTTTGCAGGCTTCGGCAATGTGGCCCTTTTTCTGGCATCGGCGGCATGTTGTGTCCCAGAAACGGCAAGCCACCCTTGTGTGGAAGCCCATGCAGCCTGGGCAATGTGGCTGTCTGCTCTACGCATCTCTGGGGTTCTGCCATCTTTCTGGGTACATGCGGTGGATGGTGTCGTCTGCGTCGTCCCAGTCGTCATTGTACTCAGGGACTTCGGTTGGCCATTCAGCCTCCTGGTATGTGTGGTGCACCCCGCTGGTCTTCCTCACATTTGCCACTGAGTTGTCTGATGATTCTGCAGCCCTGGTCTCCTCGACAATGTCCTTGAATGAGACCCCTCTCCATATCAACAGTTTCTTTTGTAAAGAGAGGTCTCCCATCCCCAGGATAATCTGGTTCTTCATCATTTCTTCGGGATTTATGAACTCGCACCTAGTAGCGATCTCCTGGAGGCTGGCCACAAAATCATTGACAGTTACTCCGTCTCGTTGGCGCCGGTGGTAAAAGTCATTCCGGCTGACCATAGGAGCAGCAGATGGTGTGTAGTGGTCTTCCAGGGCATATTGCAGGGTGGCCCAGGCAACAGTCTTCACATCTGCTGGGGCAATCAGTGTCTGTGCCATTTTGTAGATCTTGGTGCTGCAGTAGGTCAGGAATAATGCTCACTTCCTGTTGTCTGGCCTGTCCTGGTAATCATTGGCCTCCAGGAACATTCTGAAATGGTCCATGTATGTGTTCCAGTCTTCCGTCTGCAGGTCGAAGATCACTGGAGCAAGCGATACTTGTGATTCCATTCATGCAGGTGGCCAGGGGTCCTTGTTGCAAAATAGCTGCATGGTTCATGTGGAGGTTCTCAGGTCCCTTTGTCCTTCGCCGCCAGTGTTAGTTTGGTGCAAATGCAGCACGAGAGAGTCGCTAGTGATTTCAGCACTTTTTATTTCCAGCAAAATGTGACTGCGCTCTGCCAGCTGGGCTGCCGGAGCTCGCCCTTTAAGGAGCTCCAGGCAGGAGGGAGGAGCCAATGTCATGATGAGATGGTTGTGTGGTCTCAATGCTCTGAGACCACAGCCAACACTTTTGCCACTGGGTGGTCCAAATGGACCTAAACCGTCCCAAAGAGACGGTGAACAGGAAGAATACGTCTTGCTGCTCTCAGGGATATAGCAAAATCCTCGAAAGAAGCAAGAGAAGTTCTTCAAGCCGGTGACAAAAAATCCAGCCAAGGCTGACAAAATCGGGGTAGCTCCAAAACAGAAGGATACGGAAAGAGAAAGTGTTTCCAGCTGGTTAGGAATTTTTATTGTTTTAAAAAAGAGACTGCCTATAAAAACTCAAAACCAATTTAAATTAAAGAATAGAAGAATCAAGCAGCAGAATTCAGTTTGGAATGGTTTTGGAGAGTGATTATCTTACTTTTTAAATGTTATTTACATGGATCGAATCTATGCAAACCTTTTGAAACAAATGGATTAATTTTTATTCTTCTACCTTCTCTTTGTGGCTCTCTGTAATTTACAGACTAAAGTTTTCCTCTTTTATTGCTGTGGGTATTTTTCTAATTCATTTAAAGATTGAACCTCTTTTTCTAATTTGATATACAAAAAAGATACAAAAAGAAACTCTTTAATAGTATCTCTGATCCGGAGTCTGGGAGGTATTGTTGATCGGAGTTTTGTGTATTCAAAATGGAACGTTTTTTTTTCCTTTCACTTATTGCTTTGACTTGGCGCCACAAGGCTTTACTGTTTGGCTACAGACTGATAAGAGTGCACAGATGTCCCTTTGAAGTATGTTTTCAACCAGAGAGAAGTGAGAGCAGCGTTCTTTGTGAATCTATGCTTTAATTTTGTTGATCTTTCAAGCTAGAGTAGCTGTGTTTGTCAGATTGACACAATCCCAAGGAAAAATAGAGGTCTTGACTCTGCAAAATATATTTTCAAAACTACAGAAATTATCAAATATAGTAGAGAAAAAACTGGACTACCTAGAGCACATAACAATAAAAAATTGAAAATGTTCATCAAATGCAAAACGGGGTGATTGAAACTCAAAACATCGAAGTGGAAAATGAATATAAAAAGACTAAACCTGCTGATATCTATGGTAATTGGTTTGTTCCTGAAAATGGAAAGAATGGAATACAGAAAGAGGAATTAAATGGAGAGGAAATCTATTTCAAAGGTCAAGATATAGAAGAAGATAAAATTAAAGAACCTATGGACTTAAGGAAAGAAATTCCACTAGCAAAAGTTTTGATCACACTGCTGACAATCTTGTCTTTGATTGTTTGCCTTGTAACACGAATAAACTTTAATCCATTCTTCAATTAACGGTTCTGGTAACTTTCGAACGATATGTAGCTGCGTCGCGTATTGGTCGAGGCGTAACATACCATTTAGTTTGGGTTCCTGTTGAGCTACCCATAGTTGCTTAATGAGTATGGAGAATGACCACAAGTGGTCATGGTCATGCCGACCGATATTAGGGAAATTGTTAATCTGCTTCAAGAGTATGTCTTCAGTCATCGCAGATGTGCCATACTGCCGATCAAGTTCTTCCCCAGCCTCTTTACAGGCTGTGAATGGATCCTTCAGATAGGTGTGGTAGATACTTGTTACCATTTGTGCAGACTTTGGGCCTAGCCAGGCCATCATATGTATGATCTCTCCGTCTGGCTGCACATTCTCGGCACGAACAGCCCGTAGGAAGACATGCTTCCATATTCGATAGGGTTGGCCTGGCGCGTCAGAGAACTTCTGTGTTCCTTGAGACCCCAAGTCCACCTTCCTCCGGCAGGACTGCCATTCTACTCCGGTCTTGTATGCTGGGGGAGACAGTACAGTGTGCTCCAGGACTTTGGTGGGTTCAGGACCAGCGGTCTCCTGTTGGTTCAGGCCATTGCGATCTGTGGGTGTAAATACGGTTGCCAGCAACAACTGATATTTTCCTTCAGAAAGGTTCTGTGTGGCTTCATCTTGCCACAGCGTGGGCAGAGGTTGTTTTTGATGTTGCTCTGCCAGTTGTTTGTGTTGATTACTCTGTTGGTTGATGCTCAAGTTGCCTTGCAGTATTGGTTGGAATTCTTTTGCTTCAACAATGAGGTTGCTACTTGCAGCTATTTATGTCCCTGCCAGCTGAGGATTGTTTGACGTCGCTGGGACTTTGTTGTGATTGCCTTGTGTGTCTGGGTTCATCAGAGTAGGCTCTCCAATCCTAAGGGAGCCAATGACAGCAGTTTAAATTCCCCGCAATTGGGACAGCCAATCCATGGCGAGCATGACAACTTATGTAGATTCTAGCCAATCCGCGGCGAGTATGAAAAGTGATATAGATTTCTGACGTACGTACGTCTGTAACACCGCACACTCCATATTTGGTCTCCCCTGGCCTCCAGAAGCTCTCTGCTGGCCAAAAATATTGGCCTTGCCTTCCACTTCCAGCATGCAGGGCTCACAAAGGTAAGTCCTGCACTAGGCCGAAGGGTGAGGGCTGGTGTGTGGGCAGGACGATGTGGGCAGGGCAGCCTTGTGCTCCCGGGCTGGTTGGATTATTGGCTTTGGCGGGCTATATCTGCCCATGGACCATAGTTTGAGGACCCCTGATATAGAGTAACAAATAATTTGGAATTATATGTGCTGGGAAGGAAATTGGAAGTTCCTTTCTTTTTATTATTTCTTTGTCTTTCCTTCCTTCCTTCCATCCTCTCTCACTTTTTCTCTCTCTGTCTCTCCCTTTCTCTCACTCTACATGCACACACACACACAGTAGGTTCACAGGTAAATTTTTAACTCTTTCCATACTCCTGCACATTTTAAATGCTCACCTCAGCCTTTGGATAATGACCAAGCAGCAGACTAATGTTTATACTTAAATTCTTGGAGAGAAAAGGATTAGGAGAGTAAGCAGGCACACAGGGGCACATAACGCAGCCCAAAAATAAAACATCAGAAGAAAACCAACTCATTTGAGCTATGGTGCTGGAGAAGGTTTAGACAGCAAAGGTGTCTAACAAACAAGTACTGGAAGAAATAACACCAGACATGTCACTAAAAGCAAAATCACAAAACTGCCTCTCACTTATTTTGGCCATGGGAATTCATTGGAGAAAGCAATTCAGTTGGGAAAAGTTAGTGCAAAAAAGAACCTAGGCTGCCCAAGAACTTTGTGGCTGGACACCATCGCAGCTGCCACCAGCCAGAGCATAGAACAAACTAAGGGGGCAAGTGTTACATACTGACAACCAGTATGGTAGGTTCCATCAAGGTTCTCCAATCTGGCAGGAAAATACTGAATGATGATTGACCGAGCTGTTTGATAGCTTCCTATAAAAGGGCTGCTGTCAAACAGAGGGGCGCTGGATTGTACATAGTTCATTCTAATAAAGAGCTGTTGTTTGCTGCTATGCCTGAGTCTGCCTCATCCATTCACCTGGTCTAACACTGGCAATGAGGATGGAAGGCAACTAGAGACCAAAAAGAGCTGACAAGAGAATCCAGCAAAACAATCCAGCCGGAGCGAACACTGCATCAAGCGGTCATCTTTAAGTGGCAAATTTGAATCTGCCTTCACTGAACAAGATGACAATGCATGCCCCACCAGCTCCTTTCGACCCAGCAACCGAGCACTGGGATTCCTACGTGATGTGGTTTGAATGCTTCATGGAAGCGAATACCTCCTAGGATTCTCCGACAACCGCAAGAGAGCCATGTTCTTGAGCTACTGTAAGCCAGAGATCTTTGACACCGCAAAAGCTCTATCCGAGCCAATGCCGATTCAGACTGTCACCTGGTCACACTACGCTCCCAAACCTTCCAAATTTGTGCGGAGACACGAATTCAACCTCCGAAACGAGAAAGAAGGAAAGCACATAAACCAATATGTTGCCGTGCTTCGAAAAGCTGCAGCATATTGTGAGTTTCATGATTTAGACAAACTATTGCTGGACAGAATAATTTGCGGAGTGCGACACCAACTTGCAAAGGAGATTGCTGGCAAAAACAAATCTCACGTTGCAAATCGCGTTGGATGAAGCCAGGGCTACAGAGTCCTCGATCAAGTCGATAGAAACACTGCAAAGGCACGGCAGCCCAAAAAGCATGCGCAGAACCACTGACATCCATCGCGAGACCATCGAGCGAGAGTTATCTGATAGTGAGGATGAGGTTTGCCACATGCGCATGGAGAGGGAAAAAATGGCGCAAGATTTTGAAAGCCATTTCCCACCTCGCACCAGCTCTAGGGGTAACCACCAGAGATCTGCCTGCCATTTCCAAGATGCTATATGCCAATGCTGCGATCGGAGGGGACACCTCACCAGGGTCTGCAGAAGCGAATTCCCGGTTTCACCACCAACAAAAATGTCGGCCAGTCAGAACGTGAGACCAAAACCATCCAGGCATAAATTTGACACTCGTGAATGGGAATGGAGTCAGGCACCCTGGTCCAGGGTGCACATTGATTTTGCTGGCCCCGTGCATGGCCAAGTATTTATGGTAGTTGTGGATAGAGATAGTCCTTATGACCACCACCATGACAGAGGCGGTCATCAGGGTGCTACGGAGGCTTTTCTCCACGCACGTCCTGCCTGACATCCTAATCTCGGACAACGGGCTCCAATTCACGGTCATCCAATTTGAGACTTATTTAGCAGAGCAGGGAATCAGAAAAGCTTTGGTTGCACCCTTCCATCTGGCTAGCAATGGCCAGGCGGAGAGAATGGTGTGATCTGCAAAAGAAGCCCTATCCAGGATGGGGCCGGGAGATTGGCAAATCCGGGTAGACCAATTCCTCCTTTTCCAACACATCACACTAAGTGCCACCACTGGCAGAAGCCCCGTGGAACTGTTAATGGGTCGCCGGCTAAGGTCTCCCTTAGACCAACTGCACCCCAATTATTCTGCCGAACCACCCTCTGATTCAACCAACAGAATAAAGACATTTAGTGTAGAGGATCAAGTTTACGCCTACAACTACGCTGCCCCCCCCTCTGGATTCCTGCCACAATTGCAGAGTTAGCCAAAGTCCTAGCCAAAAGAGAAAACATTCACTCAACATCCACTCAAGCCCAAAGGTACCAGACTACTTATCTGAAAAGATTGCGGGCCCGCAGCAAGTTCCGAGCGAACTGGCTCGAGGAACTCCAGCCACGCCACAGGAGAAGTTCCAGGCGTTTCCACCAGGCAAAGCCAGAGAAGCAACAGGTCCAACTGACCTGACCGAAGTTCCAGTGCCAACTGAACTGTGCAGGTCAGAGAGAATCTCTAAAAGACCCACCTACCTGCCTGATTACACTACCAGCTGGATCAGCCCGTCTAAGAGGGGAGGGGTGTTATATATTGATAGCCAGTATGGTAGGTTCCACCAAGGTCCTCCGATCTGGTGGGAAAATACTGAATGGTGATTGGCCAAGCCGTTTGACAGCTCCCTATAAAAGGGCTGCTGTCAAACATAGGGGCGCTGGATTGTACATAGTTCATTCTAATAAAGAGTTGTTGTTTGCTGCTATGCCTGAGTCTGCCTCCTCCATTCACCTGATCTAACAGGAAGATTGGAAGATGTGGAGAGACCTGACCCACAAAATCACCAAGCGTCAAACACGACTGAATGGATAACTTCATCATCACGTCATCAGGAGGCATTACTGAAGAACTGGGTCAATGTCTATCCCAACTTTTATGGAGGTGAAATGATTGTGGAACTTCCACCAGACCCTCAAAGAGGTTCCATCTGACCAAAGTCTGCACTTTCAGCCTCATGCAGTCCACCCATTAGTCTTGTGCCGCCTAGGCCCACAGCTTCCAAGAGAGCCAGGCTTAAAGAGGCCGGTCCAGAAGTTTCTTTGAACCTCTTCCCATGCTCCCCTCCATGATTCCTTTGTCAGCAATCTGTACGAACAATCACGCAGAACACATGCAAGCAAGAATTGGTCTCTGTGGGTGGGCAAATACTTGAGTTTGCTGGGGAATCCCAAGAGATGCATGGCTTTTAATTGCCCTGCCTTTAATCAAGGTATATAATATAAAGATAAATATAATAAAGCCGCTTAGAGCTGCAGTGAGCAGCTGCTCAAAAGGAGGAAAGGAGGTGAGCAGGTATGTCCCCCCCCCCCCAACCTGAGGTGGCCAAGAGACTGTCCTCCACTGTGCATCAGATTGTGTTCATGGTGGAAGCCCTGAAGATGGTTGCTGATTTTATGGGGAAAAACTACAGCCAGAGCGAGGGATGAGGGAAGACCTACAGGCTTAGGAGGAGATGAGACAAGGATTTGACGAACGGTGGAACGGAGCGGCTCCCTGTTCATCTCTCCCCATGGATAGGTGCAAATGTGGAATGGCCCATAGAGTAGCTTTCATCATGGCTTCCACAGCCCTGCTAGTTCACCCAAACGCCTCCTTGGTTCCCCCTGGATGTTCCATTGTTTCAGGAAGCTGATCTGCCCCACTCTTTGTGGTTGTACCACATGGGCTGCATTGCTGCTGCTTCTACATATTCCTCCACTGATGCTTCTGGGGAGGCTCCGATTCTGAACGTCCTTCGGGAGAGAATCTCTTCGTCAGTTATTGTAAGTGATGTCTGGATTTTTTCTTTCAGGAGTTCTTAGAAGAATTAATTAGAAAAAAGGAAGGTCCTTACTTGATTGGATTGATCCTTGATTTCCGTACTCATACGTGGCATTGGTATGATAGAGCTAAACTTTCAAAAAAGTAAGTGTCTAATTCATGTTTGTTTTTTTAATAGTCTGAAATGCCTTTTGATCTGAAAAAGGTGGCAGAAGATGCCATGTGTATGATCATAATTAAGTTACTGTACCATGAGGACACAAGCATATAATAATGGTATTTGTATGAGGTTGTCACCAGACTTGTGTCATTATTTGGTGGTCATTATACATTGCTGCAGATGGATTGGCATGCCGAATCCCTCCCTCCCTCCCTCCCTCCCTCCCTCTCTCTTTGTATACATGTGTGTGTGTATGTTTGTATGTGCATGCATGTAAGTGTATATTCAGGTGTATGTGTGTACGTCTCTATCTACCATCCTCCCTCTCCTATCAATCATCTATCTGTCCACCTGTCGATCATTATCTTGGACTGGAGAAGTCCAAGAGATGATAGTCCAGAGAGGTAAAATAGTGAATGTTTATAAGTCATCCAGAATCACCTCAAGGTGACATGAGAGGTAGATAAGTACAACAAACAAACAAACAAACAAAAAACAAGCATAAATATTCATGGGAACCATGAGGAGGAGGGGAGGAAAATAGCAACATCCAATTACCACCAAGAGCCACTTCAAGGGGATGAACAAGATCCATTCCATCAACATGTATGACCTGCCAATCATCAGATACCCTGCCAGTATAATGAGCTGGCAAAGGAAGGACATAAAAGTGGTGGTGTGGCCCTAAGTTTCTGTTCCCAAGTGTTTGTCCTCCGTAAGTAGTGTGAACCCCATCTAGCAACACCCACAAGTCCAGAAGCAGCCATGTGATGGACCTTCTCGCTAGATAGCTTTGTCTCCCACTCAGAAGACATTCCCGGACCTGGTTTGCCACCTCATGAAGGAAGCCATCCCTTCTTCATCATCCAGGACTTCATAGCCTCTTAATCCAGGCCTTTTCCAGGGAAAACTCTGTATGGTCAAATCTCTCTTCCCTGCTCCCACCCCACTCCTCTCGCAGTCCTGGAGGTGCATATTCCATCGCACATGGGGATGACACTGAGCGCTGAACAGACGAAGGACCTTCCCCAATGCTTTCTTGCATGGAGCTAATAATGAGGAAAGGACCAAAGTCTACAGTGCCCCACCAATGAATACCCATCAGCCGGTCTTCTCCTCCCACTACTACTCCCAACTGAAATCACCAGTGAAGATGGGAATAGAAACACTCCAGAATTCTCCCCAAGCCTCAATTCCTGAAACAACCAAGAAGGGTGCCATGATCCATTAAAAAAAAAAGGATTCCTAGAGATATGCAATCTTTCGCCATGGCCTGTTGAAAAGGACGGAGGGGGAGATGTGTCACCAACCCCATCTCTATTTCTCTGCCAAATCAACCAGAGACCAACATTTGGCATTGTTAGAAACACCCACTGAGGTGAGGGAAGAAGGTGAATGGACTGAACATTTATTTCCTGTTCCAAAGTCTATAAATGATACTCATTTTGTCTGGAGGACGGATAAACTGTTATTTTTTTCCTTTCAGATACTGGAAATATCGAGAACCACATAGAAGTGATAAACTATGTGGAGCAATTGCGAATGATTGTATTACCCCATTCAGATGTTGGATCGATACAGACTGTCAGACGCCAATAAGAGGCATTTGCAAACAGGGACCTGACAACAAATGGTATACCTAATTCTTTGCTGAACATTGCCCAAAATTGCATTTGATGAACTCAGTGAGAAAAAAATGCCAATCGGTGAAACTGGCTCTTAAAAACAGTTGCCCCAGTCAGTCAGTGTGGGGGC
The DNA here is from genome assembly GCF_009769535.1 of Thamnophis elegans. Taxonomy (NCBI): domain Eukaryota; kingdom Metazoa; phylum Chordata; class Lepidosauria; order Squamata; family Natricidae; genus Thamnophis; species Thamnophis elegans. Next base: position 1,963,875 of record NC_045549.1, on the reverse strand, counting down.
ATGAAAGAACTCCGGGCTTTGACATTAGCTTCCAAACACCTTTTCCATCCTGCCTTTTGGGAGATTAAAGACACGGTCTTGTTTAGCAAATAAAAAAGAATGAAAAGAAAACCTGTCTTTTCTGTATTCATTCCATTTAGTTCAATGCTGGGTCAACATTATTGTTTGTAAGCTGCCCAGGGTTGCTGAGATTGATGGACGGCCATATAAATCTTTAAAATAAACAAACAGGAACAACCACATCCTGAGTATTGAAAGCCCCCCAAAACTCCACCCATCTGCCACCCCAGGATTTTCCATTGTAGAGATTTGATTTATTGTTTTGTTGTTGTTGTTGTTGTTGTTGTTATACAATTGTATCACAGCGGCCAGTTGTTTCGCTGGATTTGGCATTGGTTACTAGTCGGGCCCCACCCAGGGGCCTAGGACGTCGTAACGTATTTTCGTAATATGCGTGCAGATCCAAGCAGTGCGGCTTTTTGCATTTGATTGATGGTGATTTTGTCAATTTTTAACTGTTTTAAATGTAATTCCAGTGCTTTTGGAATAGCACCCAGTGGGCCGATTACCACTGGAATTATCACTGCTGGTTTGTGCCATAGTCGTTGAATTTCGATTTTTAAGTCCTGGTATCTTGCGATTTTTTCATGTTCCTTCTCGGCGACCCTGCTATCACCTGGTATTGCGATGTCTATGATTGTGACCTTATTTTTCTCAACCAGTGTGATGTCTGGTGTATTATGCGCCAGTATTTTGTCAGTTTGTATACGGAAATCCCACAAGATCTTGACCATCTGATTTTCGGTGACTTTTTCAGGCTGATGTTCCCACCAGTTTGTTGCTGTTTTAATATTATAATTTTTGCACAAATTCCAATGGATCATTTGTGCTACTGAATTGTGCTGCAATTTATAATCAGTCTGTGTGATTTTTTTACAGCAGCTGAGTATGTGATCAACAGTTTCATCAGCTTCTTTGCAAAGTCTGCATTTGGCATCATCAGAGGATTTTTCGATTTTGGCCTTAATGGCATTTGTGCGGATAGCTTGTTCTTGCGCAGCCAGGATTAGTGACTCTGTTTCTTTCTTTAATGTACCTGTTGTTAACCATAACCAAGTTTGTTCACTGTCCACTTTATCTTTTATTTTTTCCAGAAATTGGCCATGCAGTGCTTTGTTCTGCCAACTCTCCATTCTTGATTTTATCACATTTTTTCTGTATTCTTGTTTCGTCTGTTGGGCCTTCAGTAGATTTTTGTTCTTAACTTCGATTAATAGATGTTCTTGATTTTCTTTTAAATAATCAGCCAGTGCATGTTTTTCTTCTTCAACTGTTTGCTTCACTTGTAATAATCCTCTGCCACCTGATTTTCGGGGCAGATATAATCTATCAGTATCACCACGTGGATGTAAACTGGATGGATGGATGGATGGATGGATGGATGGATGGATGGGTGGATGGATGGATGGATGGATGGATGGATGGATGGATGGATGGATAGATAGATAGATAGATAGATAGATAGATAGATAGATAGATGTAGTTGCCATCCCTGATGTGTTGTGGTCCATGGGGTTGCTAAAAGTCAGACACAACTTAATGACTGAACCACAAAATGTTTTAACGGCAACACAGAGAGACCTAAGGAGTTTCTTTATGAAGCTATAGAAACTGATGCCAGGGGCCTTTAGTTGGGGCAGACAAAAACCATTCAGACAGGCCAGTCAAATCCCACCCCTCCTCTTGGTGCAGTAAAGTTCTTTGGATCCAGAATTGATCGATTTCCACTGAGCTCCCTTTTGCTGTCCCCACTATGGGATGTAATCCTCAAACGTACAAAACGTCAGTCTGCGAACTCCAGGGGAGGGGATTAAAATCAAACTAACATCAGATCCCTGGAACCACCATTTTGTCCCTCTCCAACCTCTAAAGTGAAGTAATGAGATAGATATGGCTCTAACAACGTCCTGGGTCTGTTTGGTCCAACCCACGTCACAAGTTCTTACACATCCATCCGTCCCCATCTCTCTCTCTCCTCTCTCCCCGTCTCTGCTCTCTCTCTCTCTCTACGCGCACACGCACACACACACACACACACACACAAGATGACTTTTTAAAACTATACTCTGTGGCCCCCTGATCCCATTTTCTTTTCAGACTCAAGGAATCCTAAAAGAACCTACTGTGTTCAGGTGAAACCCAGCAATTATTTCCACATCATTTTCAAACCATGCACTAACTCAAAAACAACAACAGTCATTACAGAATGGGTTCCTGTAAGGCATCGTACTGGAGACCTTTATAGTTGGAAGTGCATTATTTTTTTACTGCAATAGAAATCTGATAGATTTTGGTTCTAAAAAGTCATATTCCTCATTTTTTCTCCATCTTTAATGTGCCGGTCAACATGATTGATAAATTTTATGTGTCGCCAGACACTAATCTCTCCAACTAATTGGAACCTGCAACTAATCTCTCCTTACAAACCCATCTTTTAAGTTCTTGGCAATTGTCATAGATCCAGTTCAAATCACTTCCTAAGGGTTTTATGGCAGCGCAGTCTTCATCTGCTTCGCCATCATTAGCGGAATTGCCATTGGCCCAGTATCTGAGAAGAGAGAGAGGGAGGGTTGGTGTCATAACTGCCATCATATGCTCCAGTTTCATAACTGCCAGCCTGCCATGAACTATGAGGGGAGGGGCCGGGAGGGAGGGGGGAAAGCTAACGACTCATCATAGCTTCCAGAGACACCATCTCAAGGTCAAAGGGCTGGGAATGGAAGACACAGTTCCCAAAACAATTTATTCAAATATAATTGGACAATAAGAGATCAGCAAAGGGGAGGAACTGGATAGGGAAAGTTCAACAGGAAAGTGTAGCGTGTGAACGTCAGCTCTGGCTTTGCTATACTGTAATCCACTTGGCCTTTAGTAAAGGAAATGTCTCACACCGAATGGAGTCGAGAGTCATTCTTACTTAAGGAACCAAGTTGGGCCAGGACTGACGGTTGGATTTCTACATGCAGCAAAAGGAGTACAAAGATGTTGAAAGGAACGATAACAAGAGTGGAGGTGGAGCTAAGAAGGTGTGGAAAACGTCTGAGGGACTTGCTGCTCTTCTCCCCACTGCTGCCCCCTGTTGTTCACTTTCCAAGGCAAATTAGTCAATGAAGGTTGGCGGGATCCCTGGAGATGCAAGATCAAGCCAATATGTGCTGCTTTGGCCAGAATTTGGAGAGCTCGCTTGCAAAAGAGAAGAGGACCAATTGCATAAGGCTGAGGCCAAAACCTTTGCCCCATGCTGAAGCATAGATGGCATTGGAGCAAGAATTGGCACAAATGAACTGGGTCCACACAACATTAGGCAAGGTTGGGTTGTTCATGGTTCAATCTGTTGGAAATCCAATCCATTTCCTCAGCAGGTTACGTGACAGCAGGCCACTGTATAAAACCTAATATTCTTGATTTTATCTGGGTACAGGAAGCATGCGTAAACTCTATGCTTAGCATAAGCTCTGTTAGCATTAAGGATGCTCTGTAGCACCCATGCCAATCTGAGCTGCCTGGGGCTAAATTAAGAAATTCATTGAATTAAGCTACGTGTTTGAAGTAAGGGTTGAGGGGTTGACTTCAAACGACCATATCCTGGACACTCACTGTACTATTAATCTGGAACCATCCGACCACTCCCACTGGCCTTCCACATTTTCATCCGTTAGGCCAATCCAGGCGGACTCGTTGAGCTTTGAAGAGATGTACTTCTACAAAGACACAAAAATGGAAAGGAAAGGGCAGCTTCACAAAATGGGATTCCACACTCAAGAGATTCCGTTTGGGTTTGTGTAGCCGCAATGCCTAAAACGAACAACGAACAGTTCACTATTGTTTGCCAAAGAACTCCGTTCTGCCTGAAGAAACATCAGCTCCATGCTATGTGTGATAAGGCATATCACGATTATGAAGATGGGACACAGGGGCTTCTACCTTTATACCCAACCCCTGTTCAATGGGAGCATGCCAAGAACATGGTTAGCAGCAGAGGTGGGTTCCTATGGGTTCGGCCCAGTTTGGTATGCTGGCCTGGGTTGCAGAACCAGCAGCGACCCAGGCTGGCCACTCCCCTGAACTGGTTCCCCGGTCACCACCATCATCGCCACCATTTTGTTTTTAGTTCTGCGCATGTGCAGAAGAATTTCCATTGAGCTGCACATGCGGGCATGCAGTGTGCACACACGAAGCGAACCAGCAGTAATGCCGGTTGAAACCCACCGCTTAGCAGCCTTCTGAGTGGGGAGTGGGAATCAAAGAGTTTATTCTGAATGGGTGCCTGTCAGCTTCTGCTTGCTGGTGCTTCAGCTGCCATGAAACGGGAAGGGGGGGCGTGTATGTGGGAGGGTTTTAATTGATGTGCTGGAGGACTGCTGGAGGAATGTTCTAGGATGTACCAGTCGTTGGGATTGCGCATGCGTACGTGTTTCCCGCCTGCATCAACGGCCTTCACATTCCATCTTGGCCTGTCTTTTTGAAGTTATCTCACACCTGACATTTGAAGGACTTATGATTGGACTGGAGCTTTGATCCTAAGGGGGGGGAACGGGCTTTGCTATATATCAATTGCTTTCGCGCCATATTATTCAGATTTTGCTTCACTACTGCTCGCTTACCATTTGTAATTAGTAAAAGTACTTTGGATTTTCAACTCATGGAGTCTCTTAGTCGTCTTTCCTAATTATGGAATGGAGTGGGGCGTGACAAGAAGCAAAATCTGAAAATATCCCTTTCCAGGAGATTTACGTCTACCGAGAAGGGAAATAATGTCTTCTCCGACTAGAGAGGAGGAGGGCGCAGCTGGAGGGGATTCCAGTGAACTAGGACCTCCCGACCTTTCTTTACACCAGCCCAGCCCGTCTGACCAACCTTTGCACGAAGATTTATTTCAACTGCAAATTTCCAGTCAGCCTGAACCTTCTCCCCCTCCCCGTTGGTCAACTTCAGTGGGGCAAAGAGAAATAGAGACAAGCTGGAATGCTGGGCTCACCCAAAGACCACCTCAACAAACTTCGCTGGAGCCAGGGGCCGTGAGGAAACCTCAGGCGAGTGAGTTCCCTGACTATTGGAGCCAAAGGTACTGTGGGGAAAAAAGAGGGGGCGATGAAGGAGAATGGAGAGGCTATCAGCGCCAGGGGCCCATGAGAAAACCCCTACGGAGTGAATTACCTGATTATTGGGGTCAAACATTTTTGGAAGAGAGAAGGGGGGAGGAGGAAAGAGACTGGAGAAATTGGCAACGTTACCCACGCCAGGATTCTCCCCCACCCCCCCCTCGGCCCGTGTCACCCCCTGCGGCTAGAGGTTTTGCTGATCAAAGAGGACCTCCCCCCCAACCTCCCCCCCGAAGACATCGGATGGCAAAAATCCCTCCCTTGCCTGTGCGTTTTAATGGGGCTTCTGCTAGCCTCCCCTCCTTTCTTATGCAGGTGTTTAACTACATGGAAATTTATGGCCGGGACTTTGAATCTGACACCTTAAGGGTCAGAATGGTTCTTTTATCTTTGGATGGTGAAGCGGCCACGTGGTCGACTGCTTTGCATATGTCTGGCTCGCCCCTCTTGGGGAATTTCAACCGTTTTATGGATGCTTTCCGCCAACGTTTTGATGACCCATTAACTGAGAAGCGGAACAAGTTGAAATTTTTAACCTTTGACCAAGACGATAGACCTGTCGCCCAATACATCCAGGAATTTCAGTGTCTTTCCCAGTACATGAGAGGCTGGGGGGAGGATGCGCTTCTGGACAGATTTGCTGAAGGGTTGAACGCAGACATTTATCAACAGTGTGTCAATCGTAACCTTCCGAGACGTTTAATCACTTGGTTTGAGCATGCTGCTGACGCCGAGCTTGACTTAATCCGTCTGCGTTATGCCACAGAAGAAAGAAGGAAGCGGAAGGAAAGGGCTGCCAAGTCCCTCCCCCCTCCTGCTACTCAATCGTTTTCCAAACGACGCGGCGACGCGAGGGCGCCCCCTTCTGGCTCCTCCAGACCTTTAACATGTTTCCGCTGTGGCAAGCTTGGGCACACCGCTCCCGACTGTCGGGCTAAATTGCCCCTCTCTGCCCAACACCCTCCCAGACATGAAGAGAAACCTGCAAGAGGCTCTAAAAAGAAAGAGAAGGAAACGGCTTTCGCTGGGGAAACCAACCCCCCTCCTCTTGCCCAGCCATTGAAGGATGACGCAGATGCTAACTCCTCTTCTTCTGATGACTCTGATGACGACACATCACCTCACTGGGTGAGTTCAAACAAGGGGCCCCTTCTACTCCCTATTGAATTAAAAGTTCCTCCTGAGGGGACGCCGGCCACCCTCCTCGCTTTACTTGATTCCGGCTGTTCCCGGTCCATGATCAACCCAGCCATGGTAGAAAAATTGGGCATCAAATTGCGCACTTTAAAAACCCCGCTTGTATTTTGCCAGATAGATGGATCGGTAGCGGGGGGGGGGCCCGCCCATTTTTTTACTGAGCCTTTGGAAATGACAATGGGTACCCACACTGAATTAATCTCTTTTGTGGTCGCACCTGGCATGGACAGGCCACTTATTTTGGGCATCCCATGGCTCCGGAAGTGGAACCCTCACATAAATTGGCGGACAGGCCGCTTGCGTATTCGCTCGAAAGTGCCTCCAGTGGGGGAGGGCGCTCCAAACCAACCTAACGTCACTAGCGTTCCTGAAGTAGCCGCTAGAGGGCAGGAAAGGATTGCAGGAGAAGAGAAAATCCCGAAAGAATATTTGGATCTTAAGGAAGTCTTCAGCGAGCAATCTTCGGACATTCTACCCCCCCACAGGCCTACTGATTGCTCCATTGACATTTTGCCCGGGGTCAAACTCCCAAAACCCCGCATTTACTCCATGTCACCCAGGGAAATGGAGGAGATGCGTTCTTTCATTGACAAAAATTTGAAACGTGGTTTCATTGAACCGGCCCGACCCAAGGTGGCGGCCCCTGTGCTGTTTCGTGAGAAGAAAGATGGGTCTCTTCGTTTATGTTGTGACTTTCGCAACCTTAACGCAATCTGTACTCAGAACCTCTACCCACTCCCCTTGATGAAGGACTTGTTGGCGCAACTGGGGAAGGGCCGCATCTTCACAAAATTGGACCTGCGAGAAGCTTACTATAGAGTATGCATTAAGGAAGGGGACGAATGGAAGACCGCATTCAACTGCCCTCTTGGTTGTTTCCAGTTTCGGGTTATGCCTTTTGGCCTGCAGGGGGCTCCTGCTGTGTTCATGCAATTTATTAATGAGATCCTACACGATCATCTCTATAAGGGCGTTATCGTATATCTGGACGATATCCTCATTTATACCCGCTCTTACGACCACCACGTCAATCTGGTGCGCACTGTTTTGAAAAAACTCCGTGCTGCCAACCTGTATGCAAAATTATCTAAGTGCGAGTTTCACCAAACTACTATTGACTATCTGGGCTACCGTATCTCCCCTGATGGCGTTGAAATGGACCCTGAAAAAGTGAAGGCGGTCACTGAATGGGACGCGCCCAAAACTCGTAAACAATTGCAAAAATTTTTGGGTTTCGCTAACTTCTACCGTCAGTTTATTCCCTCTTTTGCCAACATTGCTCTCCCTATTACTAATTTGCTCAAAACTAAAGGCGACCCGAAGCCTAAACCCAATAAGCCTTTGGACTGGACCATGGAATGCCAGGCGGCATTCGAAAAGCTTAAACGCCTTTTTGCCGCTGAACCAGTTCTTAAGCATCCTGATCTCAACCAGCCGTTCGTCGTCCAGGCTGATGCCAGTGATGTCGCCGTTGGGGCCGTTCTGCTACAAGCCAATGACCAAGGTAACTTGCAACCTTGCGCGTACACCTCACGTAAACTCACTGACACGGAGCGGCGCTGGGCGGTTTGGGAGAAAGAGGCTTTTGCGGTCCGTTGGGCCCTCGCTACTTGGCGCCATTTCCTTGAAGGCTCTAAACACCCATTTGAAGTGTGGACTGACCACAAGAACTTGGAAGCGTTGCGCACACCTCGCCGTCTCTCCCCAAAGCAGATGCGTTGGGCCCAATATTTTAACCGTTTCAATTTCACTCTCAAGTATATCCCGGGCGGAAAGAACTTCATGGCCGATGCTTTGTCCCGGTTACCTCAGTATAATTGTTCCAAACTGAGTATCGTCCAACCGCTCTTGGCAGCTCCGGTTCTCACGCGTCAACAAACCAAAGCTCAAAGGGATATGCCTCACGATCTGCTTTCTGACCTCAAAGCGGCTCTTCCTCAAGACGACTGGTTCCTGAACCATCGGGACGAGTGCACCATGAGGGACGGTCTACCGTGGATTGGTGCTAAATTATACATCCCCGCTTCCCTACGACTTGTTGTCCTTCGTCGCGCTCATGACTCCAGGATGGCGGGCCATTTTGGGTTTGTAAAAACTTTGCACCTCGTAAAGAGACAATTCTGGTGGCCCTCTTTAAAAAAGGACATTGAACTTTATGTCTCCAGTTGCCCGGTTTGCGCCACCGCCAAGAAGCCGCCGGGGAAACCACAGGGACTTCTGCAGTCCGTCGCCCGCCCGGTTGCCCCTTGGAAGGAGATTTCTATGGACTTTATTGTGGAACTTCCCGAGAGCCAGGGTCACACCGTCATCTGGGTGGTCACTGATTTGTTCTCCAAGCAAGTTCATTTCGTGCCCTGCCACAAGATTCCTTCCGCCAAGGCGTTGGCTAAACTATTCCTTTCCCACATCTACCGGTTACATGGGGTTCCCGACCGTATTATCTCCGATCGTGGAGTCCAATTCACATCTAAATTTTGGAAAGAGTTCCTCACACGCATTGGCTCCGCCCAGGGCCTTAGCTCCGCCTACCATCCTCAGACTAATGGCGGCTGTGAACGTACTAATTCCGTCCTTGAACAATATTTACGTTGTTTCATCAATTATCAACAGGACGATTGGGTGGACTTGTTACCACATGCTGAAGTAGCCTATAACAATTCGGTTCACTCCAGCACGGGCTTCACCCCTTTCCGGGTCGTTTACGGCCAGGATTTTGTTCCTATTCCCGAACTGCCTACGGCCCCGCCTCAGGTTCCTTCCGTTGCTGACTGGAGTGAACGTCTCAGTCGCCTTTGGCCCCTGACTCTTTCCACCTTGGACGCGGCCCATAAGGCTCATAAGAAGCAGGCTGATAAGAAACGCTCTCAGCCCTATGAGTACCACGTTGGAGATTTAGTGTATTTGTCCACGAAATTCTTGCATACTACACAAAAGTCGAAGAAATTGGGTCCCAAGTATGTTGGCCCTTTCCCAATTGTGAAAGTTATCAATCCAGTTTCTGTTCGTTTGCAATTGCCCAAACATCTCAACCGTATCCATCCGGTATTCCATATCAACCTCATCAAACCGGTTCGGGTGTCCGACCTACGGCCCACAGATGACCCTCCACCTGCTCCGTTGCTTATTGATGGGGAACGTCATTTTGAAGTCCGTGACATTCTGGATTCCCGTCGATACCGTAATCGCATCCAATACCTTGTAGCTTGGAAACATTTTCCCCCCTCCCACACGGAATGGGTTGATAGGTCCCACGTTCGTGCTCCCTGCTTGCTACAGAAATTTTATGCTTCTTATCCCGACAAGCCTTGACTTTTCTCCTTTCCCTCTTTTGTTTGTTTGTTCTTTGTCTGTTTTGTTTGTTTTTTCTTCCAGGCCTGACAGCCTTTTTTCCGGGGGACGGCCGGATGTCAGCTTCTGCTTGCTGGTGCTTCAGCTGCCATGAAACGGGAAGGGGGGGGCGTGTATGTGGGAGGGTTTTAATTGATGTGCTGGAGGACTGCTGGAGGAATGTTCTAGGATGTACCAGTCGTTGGGATTGCGCATGCGTACGTGTTTCCCGCCTGCATCAACGGCCTTCACATTCCATCTTGGCCTGTCTTTTTGAAGTTATCTCACACCTGACATTTGAAGGACTTATGATTGGACTGGAGCTTTGATCCTAAGGGGGGGGAACGGGCTTTGCTATATATCAATTGCTTTCGCGCCATATTATTCAGATTTTGCTTCACTACTGCTCGCTTACCATTTGTAATTAGTAAAAGTACTTTGGATTTTCAACTCATGGAGTCTCTTAGTCGTCTTTCCTAATTATGGAATGGAGTGGGGCGTGACAGTGCCATTTTGGCCTGTCACTTCTGATCTTCTAATTCAGACCCCAGTGCGTAGAGTGTCCTGGTCAATTAAGATACAAAATAACAAGAGTTGGAAGGGACCTTGGAGGTCTTCTGGTCCAACTCTCTGCTCAGGCAGGGGGCCTATCCCATCCCAGTCAAATAGCTGTCCAATCTCTTCTTAAAACCCTCCAGTTATGATGCAACCCCATTTGCAAAAAGTTATCAAACACTTGTGCATGGAAATTTAAAACAATAGCAGAGAAGGATGGGAAGAGGCCAGCATTGAGCCAAAATGGACTGCTGTGTTGAAAGCCCCCAAATATGAGAAGGAAGAGAATAATAATAATAATACTACCAAACCTGTTCTTCCTCATTCAGGATAGAGATCAAGTGGGAATCTCTGGAGCTGCAAAAGTACTCAGCATCGTGCCAGGTTTTCCTTTCATTTGCTTTTGAAACATAGTAGAGATTCCAGCCAAAAAGCTTCCAGTTATCATTAATTTTTGATCCTTTTTTAAACAGAGCTTCTAAGAGGAATCAACACAAAAAGAAAAATATACGTTAGCAGATTCTGCGTTGAGCGATTTCAATTTTTGCTTCTAACTGCATCTGTGGAGCATCATTGGGGCTCTATTTTATTTTATTTTATTCGTGGTATTTAAAATACAGGGTATTATAATAGCAATAGCAATAGCAGTTAGACTTATATACCGCTTCATAGGGCTTTCAGCCCTCTCTAAGCGGTTTACAGAGTCAGCATATTGCCCCCAAAAACAATCCGGGTCCTCATTTCACCCACCTCGGAAGGATGGAAGGCTGAGTCAACCTTGAGCCGGTGAGATTAGAACCGCTGAACTGCAGATAACAGTCAGCTGAAGTGGCCTGCAGTACTGCACCCTAACCACTGCGCCACCTCGGCTCTTATTATTGCATGAAAAATATTTATGCTACTTTCTAGTAGGTTATTTATTTATTTATTTATCACTGATATTTGTTTGTTTACATATATATAACCAACAAACAAACAAACGTTTTTTGGGTTCATCTATAATTTTTCACCTTGGAAGGGTCTTTTAAGAGATGCTGCTTTAAAGCAGCCTTCAGCACCAGGACGAGGAAGGAGGAGGAGGAGGAGAGGAAGATGGAGAGGAGGAAGAGGAGGAGACATTCAGCATCAGAGCTTTAGTGTCTTACATTTGGGGGGGATAAAAGGTGAATTCATAGATGTTGAGGTGCATACAGATATTTATGGTCTACTTTACTACATTGGGGTAGAATGATAAATTATGACATAGCATTCTCTTTCAAAATTCACTTTCAATACTTACGATATTTCTTTTTGTCTGCAGCAAAGCCATCTTCAGATTCCTTGAACAGTTGTGGCATTCTTTCTACTAACCTTGAGACCTTCAGAGCTAAAACCAGATGTAATTCGAAGTTGGTTTCCTGTTCCACACTCAGAACAGACACTTGCAGGAAGAAACTGGCAGATTTAAAGGCATTGGAATGGCCTCCCCCCTCCCTCTCCCCCAAGATCTAGGCAGCTGCTATGACAGTTGGGAAGATAGGATTATTTCCGAGCAGTCGAGCATTTTGAGGTTTCTTTTTTGAACTTCCCAGTTTGGCCAAAGAGTCCTAGAATTACCTAAAGAAGAGAATATTTTGTAACTCAGGATTGAACTGCAGGATCCGGAGTGGCCTCTGGGCTCTTGTTTTCTAGAGATAGTTCATTGCCCAACTAGATATTGTCTTTAGTGCTGAAGATGTTAGCTAGTTGGGTAATGTCATTTCTCCAAAAAACCCATCCAAGCTCAGAGAGCACCAAGGACTCCACAGCCCTCGAATCCTCAGATGGCTCCCCCCACAGGTGCTGCTTAAGGTTTCAGAACTCAACCAGGGTTGCCACTTGCTGAAACTCTCAGAGTCAGCCGCATCCCAATTAGTGGACTTGTTGTCCCACTGCCCATCCCTTGTCCTCAGAGCTGGCCTGTAAGTTCAACATCCTATTCTGCTGCCTTTTGAACTGTTACCCTTCCCCGGCTTTGCTCTTGTCTTTGGCTGTCCTAACAAACCCTCATTAAAAGCAGGCCAAGTTAGGTCCTTCCCCTCCTCATTCTAATCCCAGCTTACTGAGTTGGTATCACTTGACCTCCTTGCGGTGGTCAAAGACTTTGGGGGAAAGGTGAGAGTTGCTTTCAATAATTGGAAAAGTGAACTCTTTGGGGTTGAAGCAGAGGCAAACACTCGGCAAAGAGAAGCTGCCAGGAGGTGCTTCATAAGCCTCACTGTGGAGGGCAGAATAAGCCTAGCGCCGGTGTTGGACAAGATCCCTCGAACAAAGGAGTACCGGTAAGCCTTGTGTTATTTCTGTGCCAAGCAGAACTCAGCTCTTCTTACCAGTTCTTCCAACCACGAGGTTACTTGGCAGGATGCGCCTTTAGGAAAAAGGTCTCATTTCCTCTTCCTTGGTCTCAAAATAGGATTGTGGTTCCAAACTAGTCAGGCCCAACTCAGGATCACCTTTTGCACTTACCATTCTCATTATGCTTGATCTTTTCATCCCTGACCCCAATGGACAAAGTAATCCTTAGCTTTTTCATAGGCTCTTCATAAGGACTCCAGTCTTCCGCAAGCATTGCATTGTCTAAAGCGATTAAGACGCACAGAGGTTATGAAGATGCCCTCTTGATGCTTGGACCAATGCAACAACTTCTGAAGAGCTTCACATGGGAGAAGGTTAACCCAGCGAGGCTGGTTCCCCAGGGCCTGAGAAAGTTATTTATCCCCCTCGATGACTGTCACGCTAAGAGATGTCAAAAATTCAAGATGGAAGTTGGAACACAGTGCCTGACAAACAGGTGAAGTGTTAATTGTACCAATGTAGCCCCTATCTTGTCTTTTATGATGACACCTGTGGACATCCCTGCACACACTGGATGACAGAGCCGGCCTTGGGTTAGGGTTGGGACTGGCTTGGTTGATTCACTGATTGCTTAGTGCAGAGATGTCAAACTTGCATCATCATGGCATCATGTGACATATTGGGACGTTTCTCTCCTTCGCTAATCTGGGTGGGGTGTGGCCAGGATGTGACGCATCTGGCCTGCGGGCCACGAATATGACAGCCCTGGCTTAGTACATTTCCAATAATTATATATAGTCCATCAACAGACCCTCTTGTATTTGAATAATTTATTTCTATCTTGTGTATTTTATTAGGCAAAATGTGTTTATTGACATTTCATTAGATTTATGTGGCCATTAAGCATATTTGGACAACTTGTAATATCATTTAATCGTGCTATAGTCCATGTGTCCATCACACTTCCTCAGTGCATTTTTTTTAATGTATATATTTAAGAAGCTTCTAGGTATTTAAGGCCTAGAGTTCACATCCTCAGACGATTTTCATCATCTGACCAAATGAGGATGAGCTTCTGTGTGCCTTTTCCTAAAATGTGTTGGTGAGAAACATCACAGGCATTCTGATGTTTTGATCCTGTGGACTAACACAGCTCTCCTACCACTGCTCAATATCTAAGCATTCCCTGAAGGAGAGAATTAGCCATCAATGACATCCATCATTGCCAAAATGACCCTGAACCTTTGATCAGAAGAAATGGGCTGACAGAGACAAATTAATTGATCGCCCCGAAAAGTACATAAAGTTCTAAATCCTAATGGGGTGGAATTTGGGGGAACTGAGACATTTCTAGATTACAGTTTGCTCCGCAAAGGGATTATAATTTGAATTGTTCATTTTGATTCAAGATGGGGCACATGCAGAGGTGGGTTCCTACCAGTTTGATCCGGTTCGGCCGAATAGGTAGTAAAAATCTGGCGAACCTTTCCGAACCAGTAATAATGACACCCTGGCCATGCTCCTGAACTGGTTTCCTGGTCAACGCTCACTCACCTCACCCGTTCTCTGCTTTGCAGCTTGCCTGCCTGAAGCACTGCGCCTCTGATCTGTCTGGCAGGTAAGCCTGTGAGTCGCGGCTTAGCTAGCTGCTTCTGCCCTCTTCCCCATGATCCTGCCATGCTTCCCTGCCTTCCACATGACCTTCCCAGTGTTCCTGTGGCCAGCTTGCAAAAGCAAGCAAGCAGAAGGCTGCGTGGAAAGCAGGGAAGCATGGCAGGACTGCGGAGAAGGGATCAAGCGGCCTACTCTCTTCCCCATGGCCTTGCCATGCTTCCCTGCCTTCCACATGGCCTTATCTCCTGAGCTGGAGATTGGAATAGAAGACCTCCAGGATCCCTTCCAACCCTGGTAGTCTGGATTCCATGAAAAGATCATGTTCACGAAAGATAGTAGGGCCACCCAGCTTCTCTAGCTTCCAGGAAAGGAAAACATCATTTAGCAAGAAGAACTAAACTTACATGTTTGGACTGATGTTGCCAAGATGACTGTAAGGACTCCTGCGGTGATAGAAATCACGATCCACCAGTACTTGGTAGGGATTTTCATTATAGGACTTTGGTTCAGGTCTATCTTCTCATCAAGAGCTAGTTGCCTGGGAGTTCTTCAGGCACCATGGCTTAGAGATAAAGGGGAAGGAAACGCCAGTTAGATAAGACAGCAAGGGACTTCCTGGGAGGAGTCTGCTGGTGGTGGCAGCAAAAAATCAGCTGCCTCCGAATTCCTGGCTACGTACCTGTTTAGAGGATCTTCCATCTGATGTCTTATCAGGTTTTCTTATCCTTCAGGCAAGAAGGAAAGAAGAAATTGTTTTGCTGGCAAATGCTCTTTGATTTTTGCAGCTTTTGTGCTTGAAGGGAGAGGGGGGCTAGCCCAAGGCAGAACGGCTGTCCGTGCTGGGAACTTCAAACTGCCTTGTGCGGGACAAAGTAGGTCTCCCCCACTCAGTTCAAAGTTTTGATTGATTTAATCTTATCACGAGCTGGATTCGTATTACGAGTGCAATAATTGTTTATCAAGATTTTAGCTTCTTTTCTTTTTTTCCTCCGAAAAACTATTTACTTAGAGGCTTTTAAAATGGCGCCGAGCAGGCTGGTTTCTCCGGTAATAACGAACACTTTTTGTTAATTGTCACAAGAATTCAAAACAAAGGAGATTGCTTATCATTTGTTTTGTTTCACAATCGGCCAGCAGAAGCTTTTTAATTAGTTTCATTTCTACAAGAATTTCACTCCCTCATTAATCTTGCTTATCTGGAAGTTAAATGGTGATGAATCTGCTGAACGGTCTTGTTACAATGTTTACTCACTGAAAGTTTTGCCAAGCCTTAAACTTCAAAGTAAAAGGGGAACTCAGCTTCTTTACTAAAAGCTGCATATTCAGGCAATAGAGTTTTATTAACTGCAGGCAGATAAATTTTGAAATGGCTTCAAAACTAAATATTAACTTGAAGTCGTCACCCTCTACTTCCAGGGGCACATCCTCAGTGCCTGGCACAAAGCTGCAGCCTCCGCTTCCTACGCCCCCTGCTGGGGATGTGTTAACAAAAGAATTTTTCCTGAGCAATCTAAGCGAGGCTCTTAATGCACTGACAATTAAAATGGAAGATAAGTTTAGAGATAATAGAAAGATGGTAAAGCAGGAGAGAAAAGAGGAAATAAAAGAAATGAAAGTGAAATAAAAGGACTTAAACAGGAGCTGTATGAGAAAATTGACGCTAAGGTTGGTAAAATTAGAGACGAAATGCTGAGACTTGTAACTGTATTAACAGAACATACTTCTGGAATGGAAGATGCTCTAGAGGTTCTTAATGATGCCAATACTAACTTGACATTGAAAACAGAGGTGGTGGAACAAAAAGTGGAAAATGCTGAAAAAGAAATTATTATGATACAGTACCGACAAATGGAGTTCGCATTAAGAGTAAGGGGGCTGCGTGAGGAGAAACAGGAGAACCTGAAACAGATCCTATCGGAAGCTTTTGACCACCTGATGGGAAGACCAGGGACTAACCTTGAGCAAATTGACAAAGCTTACTGCATTAACTCCTGGCTGGCAAAGCAGAAGCAGCTTCCTCGAGACATCGTTATATATTTTACTACAAGAGAGCGTAGAAATATGGTATTGCAAGCGTCTTATAACACTAAGCTTCAAATTGGCGGTCAAGACCCGACTGTTTTGAAAGAGATACCACCTCAAATGTTAAGAGCCAGGAGAGATTATGCTTTTTTGGTCGAAGAACTCAGAAA